>NC_069502.1:529210443-529510443 GCF_027579735.1 Bombina bombina | reverse complement strand
GGAAAACTGAAGCTGCAATTATATCAATAAAGTTTCTGTATAAACATGAAAACAGTTTTAAATCATCACATTTTATTTGTATCAGCCATTGGACAGATATGAATATTTAATATGAAATTTCAATACATAGTCAGTTTTGATTACAGTATTTATGTGTGCTCTCCTTGGGTACCTAAGCATAGGGATGCTATTAATTCATGAGGGACAATATGATGTGTCATCCTTAATTTTTTTTCCCTTTTCATTTTTTTTTTTTTATCATCTCCCTATTTTATTGCCTGAGGGTTAGGATAATTTGCTGCAATCACAACAAACGGATAGTCTATTAAAAATTTAAAAAAAACTACTAACCATCTCTGCTGTATGTTGGAATTAGTTTTTGTAGCTCTTATTCAGTCTTATACAAACCAATAACTGTGGGTAATACATACTTTTTTTTTTTCCAAGTGTCTTGGGGCATTAGTAGTCCCTTTAATTTTAAATGTCCCTTAACTGCAATGGCCTATTCATGTAATTTCACTCAACAGCCACATATGAGGGTTCCGATATTCCATGTAGCATTTGGTTCTATTTGTTTAGTTTATAATTACTCCACAAGATAACTTGGTGAGAGACATTGGGCTAAATTGCCAAGGGGCCTTGTTATAAATGCAAGGTCAGGAAATTCATTGATCCTTATTTCACCTATATTTCCAAGCATACTGTTAGTGGAACATTGCTGCTATTAACATCTATAGCTGCATTAGGTGCCCAGTACATGATATCTCACATACCGACCAAGAACCACTAGCAATATAAAAAACAATCATTACGGCAACACTTAAAGGGACACTGAACCCAATTTTTTTCTTTTGTGATTCAGATAGAGCACAACATTTTAAGCAACTTTCTAATTTACTCCTATTATCAAATTTTCTTCATTCTCTTTGTATCTTTATTTCAAATGCAAGAATGTAAGTTTAGATGCCGGCCCATTTGGTGAACAACCTGGGTTGTCCTTTCTGATTGGTGGATAAATTCATCCACCAATAAAAAAGTGCTGTTCAGAGTTCTAAAACTTCTTTTTCAAATAAAGATAGCAAGAGAACAAAGAAAAATTGATAATAGGAGTACATTAGAAAGTTGCTTAAAATTGCATGCTCTAACTGAATCAGTCCCTTTAAGAAACAGATCATGTATCTGTTATTGAAAAATGTTCCCATGTTTGTTTTTTTAATGAAAAGTAGTTTCTCTGGATATAAGATAGATAGGCGTTCAGCCCTTTGGCCCATCCAAACAAGCACTCAAGAAGCAATACCCCTTCTATTTTAGTATTTACTGTTACTTTTTAAAGTATAAATTAAACCTCCTTTAAAAACTACAAGTTTTGTACTGACTCGAGTTGAAATCAAGACAGTGTAAGTTATTTCTATGTTATTGTAAAAGCGCACTATTACAGTATGCATTATCACTGCACAGGTTTGTCCACAGAAATCCAAGAGATCTCTTTCAATATTTCTGATATGCAGACTTTCAATATACAATTCTATATACAACATCATTCTTTAGATATTTTTTGTTGAAAAGCATATTTAAATAGGCTTAGTACTATTATGAGTTCAGTTTTGTAATACAGCACAGTGTCTTTCTCAGAAAATGTTGCCAGTTGGGTGGCATTATGATGTAGCTGTGTACAGTATGATACTTTGTAATATTGTAACATTTTCTGCTATTTATAAATGTTACTTCCAAAGCACAAAGTAATTGCATAATTTAACATACATTTATTTAATGAGGACTTGTGCAACAAACTTTGAAAAAATGTAAAATTTGCTTATTCTTCTGCTTAATATTGACTTAAAGGGAAAGGTCAAAATTACTGTTTTCAGAGGCATACGCACATATCCTGTGAGGCCCTGTGCACCAGTTTTCAAACACTATGCATGCCCAGTGAGTTGGCAGTGGTGTTTTTTGCTTCTGAAGATGTAATTTGTGTCATACAATCCACTGTATGTATGTGTGTGTGTGTGCATCCTAATGGGATACTTTTTTCTCTCATATTTCAATAGGAACATTTATCTCAATAATGAAAGAAAAAAATTGTGTTTCATGTCCCTTTAAGAAAAGAATTCCCTGTATAAAGGGTTCAATTGGTTTAATAAGTAGGGAGCTGTATATATCTTTAACATCTCTATTCATTGTGGAGTATAATGTTGCCTATTTACCTACCTATAATTACAAAATAATTATAAAATGTGTTATTATTATTTTTGTTTGTTTTAAATGATTTTTATTATTTTGAATGATCGAATACACATTAACAAGAACAAAGTTTGTACATACGAGACATCAATGTTCTGGAAGTTCAGGTCTGAATATATAGCCAGACATTTTAATACATTAAAGGGACATTATACACTAGATTTTCTTTGCATACATGTTTTGTTGCTGATACATTTATGTTGCCCATACAGGTTTTTTTATTTATAGTTTTGCTTATTTTTAAATAACATTGCGCTGATTTTCAGACTCCTAACCAAGCCCTAACGTTTTAGGAGAATACTGATGTATACCTACTCCAGCTTGCTTCTGTTTGTGTAAAGGGTCTTTTCATATGCAGAGGAAGCGGTAGGGGGAGTGTCTGCTTTATTGGCTATAGAACCACTTTAAGTGGGTGTTCCAGCTACCTTTTTTTTACAGTGCTAAACTGGGAGCTTCTAAGTACGTTTTTAAACGGTTTTATACTGGAATTTAAGATCAGTATCTGTGCATAGTATTCTTTATAGTAGTGTCTTTTACATGCAGTTAAATGAAAATTGGTGTATACTGGCCCTTAAAGGGCTATATTACAAGTGTATCGCTTATTTATGGCGCTCCCGTAACCAGCAAATTTGCCTGTTTACGGGCGTGCAATAAATAAATGTCCCCCAATGTTCTTTATTAAAAATAAAAAACAGTGGCATCTTTATTCTTTACTAAATTAAATGCAAAAAGCAGTTATAAGGGGTTAAAGTTGGCGGGTGTGGGATGTTCGGAAAAAAAAGGCACCTAACTTGTAATAATTGCACCTAATTTGCATGCACTGGTATTACTAAGTTGAACGCAAATATCTCTTTCGTGTAAGCGACATTTTGCGCTCAACCTTTAATTTAGCCCTAGATCTCTTATTAAAGAAAGGAGGGAAAATGGAAGGAAGAAAGGGGTCTAGGAGGAGTGGTAAGGATCAGGGATAAGGCTGAGAAACCAGAATATTTATCTTAGAAACAATGAAATAATATTTTTTTTCCTCTATTATCCTATGATAACATTGATAATGATTAGCAAATATAGTAATAGTAAGATGTTACTTCTGCGCCCAGAAAAAAGGACATTAATAAGGGACCAGTCAACACAGTAGATTTGCATAATCAACAAATGCAAGATAACAAGACAATGCAATAGCACTTAATTCGAACTTCAAAAGAGTAGTAGATTTTTTTCTGACAATTTTAAAAGTTATGTATTTTTCCACTCCCCCTGTACCATGTGACAGCCATCAGCCATTCACAAATGCATAAACACTTATTCTTGCACATTCTCAGTAGGAGCTGGTGACTCAAAAAGTTTAAATATAAAAAGAATGTGTACATTTTGTTAATGGAAGTAAATTGGAAAGTTGTTTAAACTGGCATGCTCTATCTGAATAATGAAAGTTTAATATTGATTAAGTGTCCCTTTAAGAAACTGGTCTGATTTACCAGAATTTGTTATTTATTTTTATTTATATAACAAAATTCTGTGAAGTTCAGTAGAACAAGTGAAACCTCCAACCACACCAATTTAACAACCTGAGGCAAAAATGTAGATGTTCTTCTCTTGGGACCAAGCATAGCAGACAATTAGGTTCCATTTAGGAAGGTTTAAGCAGCAAACAAATAACACTTAAATATGTTAATGCATCTGCATTATGCAAAAAGCAACAGTACTCACAGGGGAGTAACTATATACCTCAATGTTTTTATTTATATGGTGTGTGTATGTACATTAGTTCTGCCAGTGATTAAGCTACACAACTACTCAATGAAAAACCTGATTATACTTGCCTTTTATTTAAAACCAGCTTGTTTCTGCCTCCTTTTTTATCGACCTGTCTCTAATCCACTTTCCATCTTCCCTTTCATAAATTATATATATATATATATATATATATATATATATATATATATATATATATATATATATATATATATATATATAATATTCTGCACTGCCCAGTCAATATATGTATAGAAAATGGCAAAATCAGAGTTTTGAATCCAACAGGATGCACTCTGGGAGCAGTAAAATAAAAAAACAGCTTTCAGAGTGCAATTATTGGGTAATATAAATAATTTAAGTACACAGCAAAGTTGTTTTTACCATTGGCAACTTAACACTGTGGGCAAGATTATGAGTGGAGCGCTATTTATTGCTCCCGCTCGTGCGTTAACTGTGCTAGAAGCAAGCTTTTTGCATGTGTCAAGTGTTGCGTATATTACAAGTTAAAAGTAAAATGTTTTTGCTTGCCAACCCAATGCAGGCAAAAAGCGGAAGTTAGGTGGCTTGGCCGAGCAGCGACTGAGTATGGTCGCAACCTCAGGAGCTCTGAGAGAAAAATAGGATATCTACCGAATATCTTAGGCACGCGGCTACATCCACATCACAGAAGCTGAGATTTATATATACTAAAGCTACTGTTTACATCAAGACCAAGATTACCGCAAGAATGATCTCAGAGACCTGTGCCGGTCTGTTGAGCTATTTAGTGAAGGCCTAATACTCTGAATTTACTAACCCCCCCTCCCGGGTATCCGGGTCTAACCATAATCTATACACTTCTGACACATCATACATTTCTGAACAAGGAGGAAGCCAACATAACCATCCACAAGCTGCTACTGGAGTTAGAACAAAAGATGTCTAAGAGATTCAACAGCCTCATGTCTATTGTGCAGTGTATACATTTAGGGGTGACTATATTGGAACCAGAGTTGATCGCTAAAATCAACGATTAAAAGAGTGAAGCCCAACTACCCATGAACATAACTGAGAGAGGGTGAACCTTGCAGCACAATGAGGAGCACATCTACGAGTCTTGCGCCCCTTACCTCAGCTCTCGCCACGAAGGATGCGGCCGGCACCTGGTGGGAGGCTGTTGACTTTCACTCCCAAATTCTCCCAAATTCTCTACAAAGCTTCCAACTCCGGCAGGGTCTGAGCAGAGTCAGAGTTATCCTTTATACCATTGCGATCAAGTTTTCACTACCTACAGACAGCGGCTCCTTATGTACACCAGCGGAGAGTCATGGGTAGCCGGGGGATTCGAAGGAGAGCGGTGCTTCTACAGATCATTCAACAGCATGCAGCTAACTGTGGTCCGAGTTAGTCTCCAGAGGCAGGAGTCCCACTTCAGGTGCGATGGACTGATTTACATGCAGACCTGTATAACTACGTTCTCATTGCCTAAGCCCAGAACTGGAGTGGGGTAACCCTCCACAAGTGTTGAACTCTCCCCATTGCGACTCTGGTATGAACCTTATTCAGCAGTTAATAGTGCTAATAGAACTTTGGACTAACTCCTCAATCAGAGTAACCTAGTTAAAAAAAACCTCTCATTTATGTTATCTGTTTTTCTTATGCTATACTACTAAGTGTTTCACATGTTAGGACAATAGCGACAGCTGGAAAGCAATTAATCCCATGGTTGCACATGTTTTTTTACAATAGAGTTTAAGTTTTCTATTACAGAGGGGTACCTATTACAGAAGGTTCAGTTTTCCCTGCCTAATGTTTGTTGTCTTATAAATATACACTATCATACGCACTCTAATATACACACTCAAGTTATACATTAGATCAAATCCCACTCTCTCTTTCGTATGCGGCAGCAACTTAGGCCAGCTATCTTAGTCCTTCTTAGACGTGTTCCTACTGCAAACCAGATCAGTTGCTAGATGAGTAAAGTATTTAGTATATATAGATATGATATATATGTTTAATTATAAGGCAGAAAGTTACATATGATTTGGGCCCTTCTACATGTATTATTATAGCGCCATACTGGCGAGTTGCCACATACTTATAGGGAAATGACATGCTTGCCCTCAGTAGTGAGAGGATACCACAGCTTTACCTTCTATTTCCCTGCTGCTTTACTGGTGTAGGTGCTAAACCAGCCAAAATATCACTTAAAAGTCTAAGCTTTCCACAACTCTTACAACTGATCATGGCTCACTATTGTACCAGTGCGTGGGGAGGACCCTCCTATGTTTAATATGGGTTGGACTAAGGGAATAGGAGATATAACGCATTAGATTATCAGTCTCCTATGTTTTACCTACTAAATCCGAATTTACTTATTTGCACTAGAAGACTAGATTCCCAAGGCCTTCTTAGTATGGCTTGGGATTTGAGAAGTTTGGACTCCTAAAGAGAGTGCATCTTTGGTATTTGCATACACCCTAGCATTAAATTTAAAGGCCCCTACCAGATCCCCATATACACGTCAACTTTTTGCAAAAACCCCTGTAGGCAACTTGTAATGTTCAGCTTTAGATCACTCTCCTATAATGTATACATATCACTTCATTTATAGACCAAGCATGATTTCCTATTTACACACAGGATAGCCGGTTACCGCACCAATAATTACCAACCTATTTACTGATTAACATTTGCCTAACACTGGAGTCTATTTAACAATGTGCTTCCTCCTTAATAGTCTGGTGCAGTCAGTTTGTGTACAAATTATTTTATTTTATCATACTAGTTTAATATTGTCTGTAATGTGCGATGGTCCAAAAGGGACCGTATATATCATCCTAGTTCCTCCCTGTATAATTCATGTTTACTACTATATCAGAAGCTATTTTACTTATATCATATTACCCCAAGCGGGGCTTACCCACTGATACCTTATTATTTTTATTTAACCCTTACTTTGTGTTATGACCCGACTGGGGTCTTAATAGTAGCTATCATGCTCATATACATTTCCTATATCTGATGACCTCTTGAGGCCAGTTCAATAGCTACGGTTATAAGCTAATGTTTTGCAATATAAATTAGGTTTCAGGATAATACTGATAGATTATAAATTGTATATTTAATTCACTGATGTGTGCAATATTATTATGCCTGAACATTGTAATTCCATGCCTCAATATTTTCTGTCTGTATGTTTTTCCGTGTCTTTCTGTAAAACCTCAATAAAAGATTATTTAAAAGAAAAAAAGTGGAACTTTCGCAACCGCATTAGCGTTTTCCTTCATAGAAGTCAATAAAGCAAGAAAAGTGGAAAAAAACCTACTCCGTCCTACTCGTGTGAAAACCCAACCACATTTTCTCAAGTGCTCTAACCCAACATGAAAATATTAATATTTCAAATTCCAATGACATTCACATAGTAGCATATGTTCTATTTATTCATATATACATATATATATATATATATATATATATATATATATATATATATATAATGTTTTTTGGAAAAATATATATCAATATCTATATATAACAAATAATAGAGAGTGCACTCACCAGGACATATCACAATTTATTTTTCCTAAGTGTGAACATTATCAGGGGTTTAGCCCCTTCCTCATCTGTATTTTTGTATGTCTGAGGAAGGGGCTAAACCCCCCCGAAAACGTTCGCACTTAGGAAATAAAATTTGTGATAAGTCCTGGTGAGTGCATTCTCTATTATTTGTTGTGCATCTCTTCTGTTGCACCCCGGGCAACTGGACTGGAGTCTGGAGTGCTTGTCTCTACTGATATGTAAATAAATATATATATATATATATATATATATATATACAGTATATATATATATATATATATATATATGTATAATTATATATATGTAGAGATGTATATAACATATATATATATATTTAAAAATACATAGAACATTCTGCTATGTGCAGAACATTAGAATGTAAAATATTTACAGTAAATACAGAGTATAACACTATTAAAAATGAGAATTGCATAAATATGCTTTAACAGGATTTCATCTACTTGACTGCAAATGGCTCCAATGCACTTAAATGTATTAATATGTATACATATGTTTTGTTTTGTTTTTAATTTGACTGATTTTTATTAGGTTATTCATACACATAACATATATATAACTTTTTCACATGGTGAACACATTTAGGCATTTCTGTGTATAACCAGATAAAGTTTTCTTGGGGAAGGGTATAGGAGTAAAGGGTGGGAGAGGGAATAATAAAGGGGAAAGAGTGCTAGAATACTAAAAATATATGAAATGATTACAACATCCCCTAATAACACAGATTAGGAAGATTGGGGTCTTTGATCCCAGATAAAAATAATATCAAGAATATAGTCACATTTCCCCATAAAACAATAATGTATCTTTTCCAGAGAAATAACATGGTTCATTTTGGAAATACATTGACCCAAAGTTGGTGTAACTTGTTGTTTCCAATATCTTGGAATCAATCTCTTAGCACAGGAAATCATCAAGCAGAATAATTTTCATCTATACATACAAGTAATATTAGGAGCTTGATATGGGTGCCTCGTGTTTGGTTAATATAACTTTCTATTTGTGTCCAGTATAGCCTAAGGATAGGACAAGACCACCATATGTGTGAGTGGGTACCTATTTCTCCACATCTCCTCCAACAACTGGATGAAGCACTTGGGAATATCTCCCTTATTCTATGGGGGTGAGAAACCATCTTGAAAAAATCTTAACGTTCAATTCATTTAAGGTTATGGATAATAGGTATGTGTCATTTTGAAACTACGTTTCCAGAATGAGTAGTTGTGCTGGCATTGTAATTCAGATTCCCATTTTGATAAATATACGTATAGTTTTGTAGGGAAAGATCCCCTAGGCTGTTTATATGTGAAGGCCAGATGAGATTTATATAGTTTAGAATTAATACATATATTCTCAAATGGAGTAAGTGGTCTTAGGATAGTTTGCTTGTGTGGACTAGTGTGTATTGCATGTCGTATTTGAAGATATGCAAACCATGTGTTAAATGGTGGGCCTATGGTGTCATTGAGTACATTTCTCTCTTTAATGTGGTATGTATCAGTAAGTAGGAAGGTTTTGATGTTCGATTTCCTCAATATTACACGAGAAGGGGCATTCTTTAAAGAAAACTTGGTCATGTAACAATGGAGTCAGCGGTGACATTGGCGTTGGTAATGAATTAACTACGCTATCCCATACATCTAAAGTAGCTTTTATGATTTTATGGACCCATAGTTTTGAAGCGTTATTGTGGTTCCAAGCAATAATTCTAGTTAGGAGAGTTGCTTTATAGTATTTTCTAAGATTAGGAATATTTAGTCCTCCATCCTCTTTACTGAGATATAGAGTTTGTCTAGCAACCCTGGGTTTTTTATAGGACCATATCAAATTCTCCATCATTCTTTGGTGCGTCAATAGAAATTGACTGGGTATGGAGATAGGCAAAGTTTGGAAAACATATAAGCATTTAGGGATAATCATCATCTTAATTGCATTTTTTTCGTCCAGTCAAGGATACGTGTCCTTGCTTATGCAAATTTTCCAACAATGTAAAAGTGATAGTCTGTAATTTAATGTAGTTCATTTGGAATAAATCTTGTGGGTCATGCAGTATATGCAGTCCCAAGTATTTGATGTTGTTGACTAATGGGAATGGTGTACGTTGGTTTATATAATGTGTCAGTCTGCGTCAGATTTAAGGGCATAAGCCCAGATTTACTCATGTTAATGGAAAAATTTGAGTAATACCTGTTTGTATTCTTCCAGAGTTTCTATTAGTGCAGGTAGTGACCGCTTTGGATCTTCTAGAGAAAAAACAATGTCGTCCTCAAAAAGGAGACATTTTTGGTTAAGTTTACCATAAGTGATACCTATTATTTCAGGGTGATTTCTGATTTGTGTTGAGAGTATTTCTACCATTAGGGCGAAAAGCAAAGGGGAGATCGGGCAACCTTGTTGGTTATCGTTAGAGATAGATGAGTGTTGGTATAGTGTATTATTAATAATTATTCTGGCTCGAGGATTAGTATAAAGTGCCCTGATTCTAGAAATGAAAATATTGGAGAAACCCAAACTTTGACAGGGTCGACGACATAAAATTCCAGTCAACCCTGTCAAAAGCCTTCTCTGCATCAGTGGAGAGAATGGCCAAAGCGTGCTTATTATCATTAGCAAATTGAATTGTATGGAGCAGCCTTATCATATTATCCTTAGCCTCACAACCCACCTGATCAGGATAGATCAGTTTTGGGAGAATGGTATTCATACGACAAGTTAACATTTTTGCGCACATTTTAATATCTAAATTGATTAAAGATATTGACCTATAATTGCTGACCTGGTCAGGTGGTTTGTTCTGTTTTGGTATAACTGAGATTAAGGCTTCAAGAAGTGGTTCTGAAAATGTATTACCTTGATCAATGGATTGGAATAGGGTTAGAAGTTGGGGGCTTAATTGGGCAGATAAGAGGTGATAACATTTTGCTGTGAATCCATCTGTACCCGGTGATTTACCCGCTGGAAGGGATTGTATGGTGGTACAGTAACTACTTACTGAAGTGTTAATGGTGCATCTAAAGATTGTTTATCTTCTTCCAGTAGTGTAGGTATTTCTAATGTTTTTAGATAATTGTCTATCATTTTGGGTTTATCTATGTCAGTCGAGGAGTTGATGTTATATAGTGTGGTATAGTATGACGTTAAACTATCTGCAATATATTCTTTTTTTGTGTAGGATTTTAAAGTGGTGTGAGCGATGCAACGAATAAATGAAGCATATCTATTCTTCTTATGCAGTCTAGCGAGTAATCTACCTGCTTTGTTATTTTCATTATAAAATTTTGATTTTGTAGTGAGAGCTCTCATATGTGCTTTGTCCATCAGATATTTATTCAAATTTTCCCTGGCAGTTGTTAAATCTGTTAATTTCTGGGGGGAACTTGGGTCCATTTTATGGTCTTGCTCTTTTTGAGAAATTATGTTAGTTAAGTCCATAAGTTGTGCAGTTTGCTGTTTGCACATGTCTGTTGAATTAGTATCCCGCGTATAAAACATTTATATGCCTCCCAATTGATAGTTATTGAGGTCTCTGCTGCATTATTAAATTGGAAGAATTCCTCTGTACTTTTTGTTATCTTATCTAGTATATTTTGATTTGTAAAGATTGTCTCATTGAGCCTCCCATTGGTTCTTGCTTGTGCAGGGTTTGGTTGACCAGATAAAGGTTGTTATAAACATACTATGATCTGACAACGAAGTGTGTGAAATTTTGGAATGTTTAATATTTGTTAAGAAAGTCTGATTACATAGTATATAGTCCAGTCTAGAGAATAATTGTTGGGGGTGTGAGAATAAAGTGAAATCTTTATTAGTAGTATGAACTGTCCTCCATGTGTCGTGTAATGTTAAAGACTGCAGCAGTGAGCAATTATTTTTAAGTTGTGTGTTTCGGATGTATGATTTACCTGTTGAGGTGTCCAATGTAGGGTCCATAGGAAAATTAAAGTCCTCTCCTAGAATAAGAGGGCCTTTAGAGATGTCTAACAGTACATTAGGGACTAAATGGAAGAATGTTGGAGTCGTCTTATTTGGGGCATATATATTTGCTGTAGTTATGGGATTACCGTAATAGAGGCCAACGAGTATCAGAATTCTTCCTTCCGTGTCATTATACTGCTGAAGTAATTCAAAAGGAGTATTTCTTTTAAATGAAATGCATACTCCATTTTTCTTAAGTGGGCCTGAGCTGAGGTAGTGTCTGTCAAAGTATCTGGTTGCCAATTTAGGTTCATTGGATTTTTTAAATTGGGTCTCCTGTAAAAGGACAATGTGAATATCTCTGTGATGGAAATCCTAATTGGCAATTGACCTTTTTTCAGCTATCTTTATAGGACCGTCAAATGTATGCTGGATCATTTTTCTAAAACTGGGATAATAAACAGACGTGTAATCACGGGTATAGATTTCTGGCTTAGAATGTATACTGGGCAGGGGATTGGTGTAGATGGGGGTGTATCTAATCAGGAGAGTGAGGGGAAGGAAAATATGGGTTTCAAGATTTCGTACAAGAGTTCAGAAAACACAAACTCTATAGTTACTTTGTTATAATAAGCTTTGGGGGCTAGTTTGCAGTCCGGCCCGCATGTGTAGTAGTATGAGTGTTGACAGCTGCCATTAGAAAATAGCAAAGTTAACAAATCGTTTGAAACTGAATATCAAAGAAAATAACATGATATAGCAAGCATATGTACTTAAACAGGTTGAGGCATTGTAATAAGATTGAGTATATGACAAACAAATATGCATGGTATAATGATTGATCTGATAATGTGCTTGTATACTTCTAATATCAAATCCCTCACGACATTCATCTTAGTTAACATCATGTGAGCACGTGAAGTTAGAGACACTAGAAACACATAAACCCTAATTTGCAAGATAACAATAGTTATAACTAACATTATAGTATAGAATACAAACAAAAACTTAACTTTATATTAGTGTCATCTTCGAATCATTTCGTGACCAGAATGTAGTGGGGTAAAGAATAAAGCAAGAAAGAGGGCCTAGTGTCTACAAAAGACCAATTGGCCATCATTCAGATGAAAGGTAAACAATGAAAAGTCAGGTAGGGTCTTGAGCTTGATCCATCTTGTGGAGTTGTCTTCTTTTATATTTTTGATATGAAGATACAGCACCTGTGCGGTGTTGTGGCTTAGGAGCAATTCTTTGCGCATTTGATTGAAGGTTTTGCGAACGTGGTTCGACATCTGGAGGTGGAATACCCAATGACTTGCAGAAGTGAGGGATGTCCTGCACAGCGTCACATTCATTTTTTTCCCATTCTTGACTACAATGGTCGCTGTGGGAAATCCCCAACGATAGGCAATTTTCATGGATCGGAGGTGCAAGGTCAAATTTGAGAAGTCCCTTCTCTGCTGGAGTGTCCTCAATGATAAATCTTGGAAGATTTGCATGCGTGAACCTTGGTATGAAAATGATTGGTGCTTCCTGGCATATGTATAGATCAGCTCTCTGTGCAGGAATTGCTGAAATTTTACAGTAATATCTGTGGAGGGTTGACCTTCTGCCGGTTTAGGACGAAGGGCTCGGTGCACTCTATCTAGTAATACTTCAGGTAAGTCGGAGTCATTTGACTTGGCCAGTTCAGAAAACATGTCTAGCAGATAGGTTTGAATGTTAGCGGTCTGAACAGATTCAGGGATTCCTCTGAATCTGAGATTGCCTCTTCTCGACCTATTCTCAAGATTGTCTATTTTGTCTTCTAAAACATTTATGTATTGGTGTTGTGAGTGGGATTTAGAATAAAGATCTGCAATGTCTTGAGACATGACTGCTTTGTGCTCTTCTAGGGAATCAACTCTTTGTCCCAAATCGTTTAAATCCTTTTTTAAATCAGCACACTGCTCCTTTATGCACATTTGACTTGTTCGATTAGTGTCTCCTCACTCTATAGGTGATGGGTTTGTCGTGGGGGTGGTCTGGGGATGGTTATGAGGGACTTTGAGGGAAGAATTCTTGGTCCTCTAGCGTAGCTTCCTCTAGAGAGTTAGATGTATGATCCCCTGGTTTAGGTTTGTCTTTGTCAGCATTCCTAAAGAAAGTGTTAACTGCGCTTTGCATTTTTTGTTTGGTTTTTAAAGGTCTATCTGATCTAGTCGATTTCTTTTGCAACATTTTAGAGGCTGAATGTGTAATTTCAGCTATTATGACCTTTAAAAGTCATTGCAGTCAAAGGTATAGTCAGATAAGTAAAATCTTCTTTCAGTTAGAACAGCAGGACTTAAATTCTCCTATAGTAATATACAAGTCACTGTTTTGCAAGGTATGGCTTTGTCAGTGATTATATTGCCGACTATAGAACAGGGTAATGAAAACAAAAGCTTCAAGTTTTACTGCCTCTACTATATATATAACAGAAAAAGTGCATTAGACCTTTCTTTGTCGATGACATAGTTCTATTGATAGTTCTATTGTATTAATTGTCCCAGGTCCTTAGATAAACTTAGGGTCCGTGCTGCAGCGAGGGTTGCGGCCTGATCGTAGGGACTGTGTGTTAAGCCGTTACCCAAAAGCAGCTGGGACTCACGTGGCCTTTATCCAATGTCTGCCACACTGTAGTATATCGCTGCTATGCGTGGTCTGTACCAGCCTGCTGTGCTCCGATCAGGGCTGGGGCTGACACCCTTGGAGTACTCACATTTTTGCAGCGTTGTGTGAAAGTGGTAGTTCGTCCGAACCGGCCTCAATCCCAATTATATCTTTGCTTCTGATAGCTGGGGGTATTAGATCCAGCCTCTTCTGTATAACCGGGCGGTAGGACAGGTAAGTTGTACCACCCTGTGCACCCTTATCCTCCACCTCAAAGTGCCGGTAGAAGAAGGCATGTCACGCTGATCAGGCCTCAGATCCGGCTTTGCTCTAACTTTCTGTCCAGGCGGCAAAGTTCTCTTTCGTTTTTGGCACCTAGCTGTGTGCTGGTCGATGAAAGCTTCTATGGCATATAAAGCTGTCCTTGAAGCGTTAAAATAGACACATCAGGCCGGAATGTCAAGAGAGCCTAAATGTGTTGCGGCCATCATGTTAAACCACTCGCCCCGTATAGATATGCTTTTATGTATTTATATGTATATATATGTGTGTAAATATATATATACAGTATATACACATATAAATACATATGTACACACATAAAATATATATATATATATTTATATTTATATATGACATAGAACAAAAATCCAGCGAACCGTCTGGAAATCTTCAACATTTTATTTCATTTCATTTCAGGTACAAAAATTGAACATCCAGATAAAACTGTAAAAGAATAGCTTATGCCTCCAGATTAAGCCATAGCCGGTCTTACGCGTTTCGGCTTAGAAAATGCCTTAATCATAGACCATAATGCTACATCCGGTGTTAACCCTTATATAGCCAAAAAAAATCAGTTACAAGGGTCAACAGTTGTGTCTGGGTGTGTAAGCTATTAATGGACATTTTGAAAAAAACACAGACTCTATTCACATAGAAAGAACAATACATACATATACAGGGAGTGCAGAATTATTAGGCAAGTTGTATTTTTGAGGATTAATTTTATTATTGAACAACAACCATGTTCTCAATGAACCCAAAAAACTCATTAATATCAAAGCTGAATATTTTTGGAAGTAGTTTTTAGTTTGTTTTTAGTTTTAGCTATTTTAGGGGGATATCTGTGTGTGCAGGTGACTATTACTGTGCATAATTATTAGGCAACTTAACAAAAAACAAATATATACCCATTTCAATTATTTATTTTTACCAGTGAAACCAATATAACATCTCAACATTCACAAATATACATTTCTGACATTCAAAAACAAAACAAAAACAAATCAGTGACGAATATAGCCACCTTTCTTTGCAAGGACACTCAAAAGCCTGCCATCCATGGATTCTGTCAGTGTTTTGATCTGTTCACCATCAACATTGCGTGCAGCAGCAACCACAGCCTCCCAGACACTGTTCAGAGAGGTGTACTGTTTTCCCTCCTTGTAAATCTCACATTTGATGATGGACCACAGGTTCTCAATGGGGTTCAGATCAGGTGAACAAGGAGGCCATGTCATTAGATTTTCTTCTTTTATACCCTTTCTTGCCAGCCACGCTGTGGAGTACTTGGACACATGTGATGGAGCATTGTCCTGCATGAAAATCATGTTTTTCTTGAAGGATGCAGACTTCTTCCTGTACCACTGCTTGAAGAAGGTGTCTTCCAGAAACTGGCAGTAGGACTGGGAGTTGAGCTTGACTCCATCCTCAACCCGAAAAGGCCCCACAAGCTCATCTTTGATGATACCAGCCCAAACCAGTACTCCACCTCCACCTTGCTGGCGTCTGAGTCGGACTGGAGCTCTCTGCCCTTTACCAATCCAGCCACAGGCCCATCCATCTGGCCCATCAAGACTCACTCTCATTTAATCAGTCCATAAAACCTTAGAAAAATCAGTCTTGAGATATTTCTTGTCCCAGTCTTGACGTTTCAGCTTGTGTGTCTTGTTCAGTGGTGGTCGTCTTTCAGCCTTTCTTACCTTGGCCATGTCTCTGAGTATTGCACACCTTGTGCTTTTGGGCACTCCAGTGATGTTGCAGCTCTGAAATATGGCCAAACTGGTGGCAAGTGGCATCTTGGCAGCTGCACGCTTGACTTTTCTCAGTTCATGGGCAGTTATTTTGCGCCTTGGTTTTTCCACACGCTTCTTGCGACCCTGTTGACTATTTTGAATGAAACGCTTGATTGTTTGATGATCACGCTTCAGAAGCTTTGCAATTTTAAGAGTGCTGCATCCCTCTGCAAGATATCTCACTATTTTTGACTTTTCTGAGCCTGTCAAGTCCTTCTTTTGACCCATTTTGCCAAAGGAAAGGAAGTTGCCTAATAATTATGCACACCTGATATAGGGTGTTGATGTCATTAGACCACACCCCTTCTCATTACAGAGATGCACATCACCTAATATGCTTAATTGGTAGTAGGCTTTCGAGCCTATACAGCTTGGAGTAAGACAACATGCATAAAGAGGATGATGTGGTCAAAATACTCATTTGCCTTATAATTCTGCACTCCCTGTACATATTTAGACATGTATATGTATGTATCTTTATCTTAAAGCCCTTTGCCGTCCTTTTTTTTTTTAACACCTGAGACTTCATATCTTTGAGCCCTTACAACTTTTTTGTGCAATATTTTTTTTTTTTTTACATTTAATCAGACAGTGTTATTATGAGTTTAACTGTACTTTTAAATGTATTTTTGATGTGGCTTGAGACACTTTTTTATCTTGTGTAACAGTTAACCAGAGCTCTGAGGTAGTGGTAATCATTCTAGCTTTCATCTCGATTGCACTCACAAGTTCATATTTACTTTTAACTTGTAATTCGAGCAATCCTTTTGACGCACGCAAAAAGCTGCGATAATCCTGATATTGCTTGCGTGAAACAGTGCATCACTCGTAATCTGGCCCTGTATGGGGGATTTTATTTTGAGTTTAAAGGAACAGTGTAGTGTGATTTTCTTTCATAAGATGGCGAGCATCCATAAAACATCACATGTGGGATTACACTAGGAGGAGGCAAAATACCCTACATACCAGAGCTTTAATCCCTCCCACTTTCTCATAATCCTTAGTCAAAATTTAGCTTCCAAGTTGGAGTGCTGATCTACACAAGGTTGATACTGGCTCTCTAACCAATCTGAGACCAATTTCCTTCACAGAGTGTCTACAAATAGGACAGATGGATAGACAGGACTTTTTAGCCAGGCAGTAATTATCTTTTCCCACTGTGGAGAAGCCACCAGCCTCCCAGGTAAAATGTGTGCTTGCCTGTCAACCCCTGATCTACAGTGTGCTGCTTCTTGTCAAATTCTTACTAGCTCCTTGGCACAGTTCTTGCACTGCATCGAATAGGCCTGTCTACTGGAAGCATTTGTCTGCAGCTGAGGTAAGGACTATAGATGATGGTGATGACAGATTACTTAATGGCTCTGCTGTGCGGCAGCCATTTTCACAAGCAGGGAAGGTGCTCTCAAGTGGAAAGTTAGTCACCCAGAGCTGGTGAAACTGTAATTATTTTAGTCCCTTATTTGCTGGGCTTAATTAAAGTCAGCTTAAAGTAGCAATACAATTCCTTAGCACTTAAAATGATAGTAAACAATTACTATAACCATCATTATATTTGTTTAAACCATCTGGGAATAATTATTTGTGTGCCTTCATACCATTTCTATGCTTGTCTCTATCTCAGATATTCACTATTTTACTACCTCTATATTCTATTCATTATGGAGCAAAACGGTGCAGCTCAAGTCTCCAGATATTTTGCTTACCCCCTGGAAGAGAGATCCACTGATAATTGAACCCCTTCACAGCTATGTTTCCTGTTGTAAGGAAAGTTCTTGTGTGTGTCCCTGCTCAGCTGTGTACCTTATTTGCTAAGTCTAACACTAGATATTGTGTAACAGTGCTGCCTTTTAATCATAGTGTCCAGATGTCTTGTGACATCTCTAAGAAATGACTCTACTAAATACACCACAAAGAAAGGGGTACTTTAGAATCTGATGTTTCCACTCTACCATTAACCTCTTAAGGACATATGATGGAATTTTTCCGTCATAAAACAATTGAGCAAACTGAAAGCTGTGTCCTTAAAGGGTTAAAGGAGTGGCTTAAGATGTTGCCTTTAATTTTAAGATGGAGCATAGCCATACTTTGTTAAATGTAGTATTGGTTGCCTTGGAGGCACTGATAAACAATAACTGAAAAGAATAAATTAAACCAGCTCTCAAACAGCCTGCTGTTTTTCTAGTTCGTAACTCATTTCTGAAATCATAACTAAGGAATGGAATAAACCAGCTGTTTCTTTAATTCTGTCAGTCAAATTTAAAAATATGTTCCTTATTCTTTCTGCAAACTTGGAAACTGGGACACTATTCCTATGGTGTATGGACCAACATCCACTCTGGCTCTGCAGGCTACAATTCATTTGGAGGATAGAACTTCACAGGGGATCCTTCCTGCTTGCAGCAGGCTTTATACTTAGGCCAGATTGCAACTTGTTCTGCTGCAGCTAACATGGGCTGGTTTGGTAAACTTTCTCTGTAAGAGGTTCAAGGCCATTTGAATTTAATCAGGACCGCAAACAGCTTTATGTGTGATGCAGCTGTGGAAAGGATACACATTAATGCAAAACCATTATGGCTGAAGTTCTAGTCTGCCAATATGGTCTCTAAAAACAGGAAACAATTTTATTTTGACCTGTTCTGAATACAATTATTACCTCAATGACTAGAAGTAAGGGAGCACTCATATTACAAGTTGAAAGCTATAGGTTGCACTTAAATGAAAACCAAGAATAATTAGTCTTAATATGTATATGTGTGTATGTATACATGTCTGCATATATATATATATATATATATATATTCATTCATATAGATATATAGGTATAGATATATATTTTTCAAAACAATATACAGATATATATAGAAATATATATTTACAAATAAAAACAAAAAAATTTCTAATGAAGAACATAGGAATTTAAAGTTTTCCTAATGCATCATTTGCACTAGAGCAGTGTTGGGATTGCAAGTGATAACTAATACGTTGTTTTATAGGGCCCCCCATAGAAGTCTATGGGGAGAATGAGTTAGCATGGTCGCAATATCTGAAGTCCTGAAGCTAACATGCCTGAGTCTTTTGCTCACGCCCTAACTTAACTTTCAACTTGTAATATGCTCCCTAAACCAGCCATGCAATTTTTAACTTGAACGCAAAAAAAAAGTTAGCATTCCACTTGTAATCTGGCCCAGAATTAGGTCTGCAGGGAGCTTTTGCTCTTTTTCTAAGGATTCATAAGACCCCCTGCTCCTCTAATCAGAGAGCAGGTCACCCAAAGCATTTTCGATACCTGACACTTGTGTGACCACCATTCCAGATGAATAACTAGTAGAGTGTAGACTGAATGTTTTTTCAAGAGGCCTGATATAGTTGAGAAACCCTTGGGTGTTGAAACTCATAAATCAGGGGTACCTAACAGACACTTGGTCAAAATTCCTCAGGAAAGATTCCTACTGTCTGAAGTTCTACAAAATCCCTTAAAGACTACAACCTTTCTGGCATGTGTAAAAGACTTGGAGACACTAGGTGTAATTACCCTGTCCCAGTTTCAGAAATAAACCAGGGGTTCTTCTCCAACCTTTTCATAGTTCCAAAACAGGAAGGTAGATTTTGTCCTATTTTGGATCTCAAAGTTCTAAACAAGTTTCTAAAAGTGCCAGCTTTAAGAGATAATTCACACTATATTTCCTTTAGTGCACAAGGGTCAGTTTATTGTCTACTGTAGACTTACATTTCCCTACCCATAGGGACCATGTCAAGTTCCAGAGATTTGCCTTTCTCAATAGGCAGTATCAGTTTTTGGTGATCCAGTTAGGTTTGGCAACATTACCCAGAGCCCTTACAAAGGTTGTAGAATCATTGCTGACTGTGGTGCAAGCTAAGTGAATCTCTGTAGCTTTGTACCCAGATTAAATATCTCTTCAATTGACAGTTAATCACAAATGGTTATTCAGCTGTTTCACAGTCACAATTGGAAAATCAGCCTTCCAAATTATTCTTCGGTTCCTTAAACCTGGGTATCCTTCCTAGGTTTTATAATCAACTCAGTGACTATGAGATTTTCTCAAAACAGTAAAGACCTAAACTGCAACAAGCCTGTGTTAAACTCCAACTCAATCCTCTTCCTTCCATTGCTCAATGCATGCAAGTTGTAGATCTCATGGTCCCTACCTCAGATATAGTTCCATTTGCCAAATCTGCTACCTCTCCAATTGAGGATGCTGCAGCAGTGGAACAGAAATGATAAGGATCTTTTACAGAAGATCCTGCTGGACCACAAGATAATACAGCCTTTGACATGGTGGCAGACTCATAAATCCCTTGTTCAGAGGGCCTTCTTTCTTTGGCTAGTGGAGTTATAATCACTACAGATGCCAGCCTGAAAGGTTGGGGTGTGTTCTGGGGGTCTCTGAGAGTACAAGCAGTCTGGTCTCATCTAGAGGTGAGGTTACCACTAAACATCCTGGAACTGCATGCAATCTTCAGGGCCCTTCAGAGTTGGCCCAACCTCAGCAAGAATCCTTTTCTCACATACAATCAAACAATCTCACAGCAGTGGTTTACATCAATCACCAGGGCAAAACTCCCAGTTCCCTGGCAATAAATGAAGTGGCATGTATTCTCATGTGGGAAGGCTGTCATCATCACATGATCTCAGCCATTTACATTCTGGGAGGGAACAATAGAGAGGCAGAAATTCTCAGTCACCAGCACCTTCACCCAGGGGCTTCCTTTCAGAAATAATCTTCTTTTTCAAAGGTTTTTCTTTTATAAGGATCGCAAACCTGTAAATCTGATAGCCAAAGAGGTTTATCTGATAGCCAAAGATGTTTATCTGATAATGTAATTGATACCTTTATTCAAGCCACAAAGCCTGTCACCACAATATATATCTCATGGAGTGGAAAACACCTAGAGTTCTCAAGTTTCTGTAGGATGGTCTAGAGAAAGGCTTATCAGTCAGTTATCTTAATGTTCAGAATTTGGCCTTACCTGTCTTGTATAAATAGAAAATTGCCAGGATCTCTGATATCCAGACCTTAGTTTAGAACTTGATCAGGATCAGTTTTTCACAAAAACAAAAAGAAGAGGTAGTGCAAACTGCACGGATAAGCTATTTAATACATGTATAACAATGTTATATTATAATGTAACACAAACATAAAAAATTTAAATGAGACCTATACAGTATCAATATAATACTCAAATGAGTTATAGTAAAAAGAGAAGGGACGTCTCCCTTATAAAGTTAAAAATAGTTAAACTAATTAGTTAAAAGTACCCAGGCTGGGGAATCCTAAAGATACAATGGTAGAGACAAACAACCTAATTTAAGCATGAGGCAACGCCCTTAAACAACCACCGGAATCAGAGGGAGAAAAAAAGCGCTCTATAGCGCATAGATAACAGTCACAACAAAGTTCCAATTCTTGGCGGTTGGAACCGCTGCAACAAAGTACCTGATACTCTAGATCAGATCATGAAGATGCAATCCGAGTTGAGGTTCCTCTCAATGGCTCTGTCCGCGTCCAGGAGGATGACCTGTCATGACTCCTAGGTGTGAATCATGTGACTTTGGATTACGTCACGTCAAAGGTGTAGTCCAATTCTTGAACCAGATTACGGAACAGCTGTAGGGCTACAACTTAACAAGAATCTCTGTGATCGAGGTGCGTAACTATATTTCTTCTATAAAGTACGACGAGTCCACGGATTCATCCTTTACTTGTGGGATATTATCCTCCTGCTAACAGGAAGTGGCAAAGAGCACCACAGCAGAGCTGTCTATATAGCTCCTCCCTTAGCTCCACCCCCCAGTCATTCTCTTTGCCTACCCTAAGTACTAGGAAGGGTAAAGTGAAAGAGGTGATAAAATATTAGTTTTTTTATTTCTTCAAGCAAGAGTTTTTTATTTTAAATGGTACCGGTGTGTACTATTTACTCTCAGGCAGCAGATGGATGAAGACTTCTGCCTGGAGGCTGATGATCTTAGCATTTGTCACTAAGATCCAGAGCAGTTCCCACAGAATGGCTGAGGAGTACAAGAAACGTCAGTGTGAGGAACCCTTTCATGCTATAAGCAGTGAGGTATGTTCAGTCATTTTGTTCTGGAGAGACTGTGGTATTTCAGAATTGGCTGACAGTATCCCCATGAGGGAGAGTAAGCAGTAATCCTAAAAGATATAGAGGGGTATTACTAAGCTTGCATAAGGGGCTAATTAAAAAATGGTTAACACTGAGTTTGAATGTTTGTGGGCAAACGTTTTGTGAACTGGGAGTGCTGATAACGTTTTTGGGACCTGAAAGAGATTATTTCAATAACTTTTTTTTTTTTTTGGGTGACTTTATTGAGGGTACACTTGGCTTCTGGTTTGGGTTTCAGAACCCACATTAGGCTGTAAAAACATTGAGTGAGATGGGCGGGGCCTATTTTCACGCCTCAGTTGCGCAGTTATTATTGCAGAGCAAGCAGCAAGCTCCAACTCCGGTGGACCCTTGTGGAAGTGTTGGGCCAACACCAGGGGGTGTTTTTGTCCAGATTTAGACCTTTTTTAACAATCCGGATTTGCACAGTAAAGGGTTAACTGTTCCTTTCTTTGTGGGGCAATCTCAGCTGCATTATTTGTATATCATATCAAAAAATTGAAAGGATTGGTTTATTTTAAAGCAGTTTTGCAGAACGTGTATGCTTTTTTTCTCTAAAAGGCGCAGTATCGTTTTTTAAGATTGTTATTTTTTCACTAAATAAAATGTTTTTCAAGCTTGTTTGTGGTCATTACTAGCCTGTTCAACATGTCTGACATTGAGGAAAGCCAATGTTCAATGTGTTTAGAAGCCATTGTGGAACCCCCACTTAAAATGTGTCCCTCATGCACTGAAAGGGCAATAAATTGCAAAGAACATATTTTAGCTAATAAAAGTATGTCACAGGATGATTCTCAGTCAGAAGGGAATCAGGTTATGCCATCTAATTCTCCCCAAGTGTCACAACCATTAACGCCCGCACAAGCGACGCCAAGTACTTCTAGTGCGTCTAATTCTTTCACCCTGCAAGATATGGCCACAGTTATGAATACTACCCTCACAGAGGTTTTATCTAAGCTGCCTGGGTTGCAGGGGAAGCGCAGTAGGTCTGGTGTGAGAGTAAATGCTGAGCCCTCTGACGCTTTATTAACCATATCAGATGTACCCTCACAATGTTCTGAGTTGGGGGTGAGGGATTTGCTGTCTGAGGGAGAGATTTCTGATTCAGGAAAGATGTTCCCTCAGACAGACTCAGATATGACGGCTTTTAAATTTAAACTAGAAAACCTCCGCTTATTGCTCAGGGAGGTTTTAGCAACTCTGGATGATTGTGACCCTATTTTATTTCCAGAGAAATTGTGTAAAATGGACAGATATCTAGAGGTTCCTGCCTACACTGATGTTTTTCCAGTCCCTAAGAGGATTTCGACATTGTTACTAAGGAGTGGGATAGACTAGGTATTCCGTTCTCTCCCCCTCCTACTTTTAAGAAAATGTTTCCCATATCAGACACCATGAGGGACTCGTGGCAGACAGTGCCTAAGGTGGAGGGAGCTATTTCTACCCTGGCTAAGCGTACAACTATACCTATTGAGGACAGTTGTGCTTTCAAAGATCCTATGGATAAAAAATTAGAGGTAGAGGGTCTCCTAAAGAAAATATTTATTCATCAGGGTTTTCTTCTGCAACCTATAGCGTGCATTGTTCCTGTAACTACTGCAGCTGCTTTTTGGTTCGAGGCTCTGGAGGAGGCTCTTCAGGTTGAGACCCCATTGGATGATATTCTGGATAGAATTAGGGCTCTCAAGCTAGCTAATTCTTTCATTACAGATGGCGTTTTTCAACTGGCTAAATTAGCGGCAAAGAATTCAGGTTTTGCCATTTTAGCGCATAGAGCGTTATGGCTTAAGTCCTGGTCTGCTGATGTGTCATCAAAATCTAAGCTTTTAGCCACCCCTTTCAAAGGTAAGACCCTATTCGGGACTGAACTGAAAGATATAATTTCAGACATCACTGGAGGAAAAGGCCATGCCCTTCCTCAGGATAAGACAAATAAGATGAGGATCAAACAAAATAATTTTCGTTCCTTTCGAAACTTCAAAGGTGGTCCCTCTACCTCTTCCCCTGCTGCAAAACAAGAGGGGAATTTTGCTCAATCCAAGTCGGTCTGGAGACCTAACCAGACTTGGAACAAAGGTAAACAGGCCAAGAAGCCTGCTGCTGCCACCAAGACAGCATGAAGGGGTAGCCCCCGATCTGGGACTGGATCTAGTAGGGGGCAGACTTTCTCTCTTTGCTCAGGCTTGGGCAAGAGACGTTCAGGACTCATGGGTGTTAGAAATCGTAACCCAGGGGTATCTTCTAGATTTCAAAGATTCTCCTCCAAGGGGGAGATTCCATCTTTCTCAATTGTCTGTAAACCAGACAAAAAGAGAGGCGTTCTTACGCTGTGTAGAAGACCTATATACCATGGGAGTGATCTGCCCAGTTCCGAAAACAGAACAGGGGCAGGGGTTTTACTCCAATCTGTTTGTGGTTCCCAAGAAAGAGGGAACCTTCAGACCAATTTTAGATCTCAAGATCCTAAACAAATTCCTCAGAGTCCCATCCTTCAAGATGGAGACCAATCGTACTATTTTACCAATGATCCAGGAGGGTCAATATATGACCACCGTGGACTTAAAGGATGCGCATCTACACATCCCTATCCACAAAGATCATCACTAGTTCCTCAGGTTCGCCTTCCTGGACAAGCATTTCCAGTTTGTGGCTCTTCCCTTTGGGTTGGCCACAGCTCCCAGAATTTTCACAAAAGTGCTAGGGTCCCTTTTGGTGGTTCTAAGGCCGCGGGGCATAGCAGTGGCGCCTTATCTGAACGATATCTTAATTCAGGCGTCAACTTACCAACTAGCCAAATCTCACACGGACATCGTGTTGGCTTTTCTAAGATCTCACGGGTGGAGGGTGAACGTAAAAAAGAGTTCACTTATGCCTCTCACAAGAGTTCCATTCCTGGGAACTCTGATAGATTCGTTGGACATGAAAATTTTTCTGACGGAGGTCAGGAAATCAAAGATTTTAACCACCTGCCGAGCTCTTCATTCCATTCCTCAGCCATCAGTGGCTCAGTGTATGGAGGTAATCGGACTAATGGTAGCAGCAAAGGACATAGTTCTGTTTGCTCGCTTGCATCTCAGACCACTGCAACTATGCATGCTCAAACAGTGGAATGGGGATTATGCAGATTTATCTCCTCAGATAAATCTGGATCAAGAGACCAGAGACTGTCTTCTTTGGTGGTTGTTACAGGATCATCTGTCCCAGGGAATGTGTTTCCGCAGGCCAGCATGGGTCATAGTGATGACGGATGCCAGCCTATTGGGCTGGGGTGCAGTCTGGAATTCCCTGAAAGGGTGTGTGGACTCAGGAGGAGGCTCTCCTCCCGATCAATATTCTAGAACTGAGAGTGATATTCAACGCGCTTCAGGTGTGGCCTCAGCTGGCTTCGGCCAGATTCATAAGATTCCAGTAGGACAATATCATGATTGTAGCATATATCAATCATCAGGGGGGAACAAAGAGTTCTCTAGCGATGATAGAGGTTACCAAAATAATTAGATGGGCAGAGACTCACTCTTGCCATCTATCAGCAATCTATATCCCAGGAGTGGAGAACTGGGAGGCGGATTTTCTAAGTCGTCAGACTTTTCATCCGGGGGAGTGGGATCTCCATCCGGAGGTGTTTGCACAATTGATTCATCAATGGGGCACACCGAAATTGGATCTGATGGTGTCTCGTCAGAACACCAAACTTCCTTGTTACGGGTCCAGATCAAGGGATCCTCAAGCAGTACTGATAGATGCTCTAGCAGTACCCTGGTCGTTCAACCTGGCTTATGTGTTTCCACCATTTCCTCTCCTTCCTCGTTTAATTGCCAGAATCAAACAGGAGAGAGCTTTGGTGATTTTGATAGCACCTGTGTGGCCACGCAGGACTTGGTACGCAGACCTGGTGGAGATGTCATCTCTTTCACCCTGGACTCTGCCACTGAGACAGGACCTTTTGATTCAAGGTTCATTCCAGCATCCAAATCTAGTTTCTCTGCGGCTGACTGTCTGGAGATTGACCGCTTGATTTTATCCAAGCGGAGATTCTCTGAGTTGGTCATAGATACCTTGATTCAGGCTTGAAAGCCTGTCACTATTAAATCTATCTGAAGATATGGCGTAAATATCTTTATTTGTGCGAATCCAAAGGCTACTCATGGAGTAAGATCAGGATTCCTAGGATTTTGTCCTTTCTCCAAGAAGGATTGGAGAAGGGGCTATCAGCTAGTTCCTTAAAGGGACAGATATCTGCTTTATCAATTTTACTGCACAAGCATCTGGCAGATGTTCCAGACGTTCAGTCATTCTGTCAGGCTTTAGTTAGAATCAAGCCTGTGTTTAAACCTGTTGCTCCGCCATGGAGTTTGAATTTAGTTCTTAAAGTTCTTCAAGGGGTTCCGTTTGAACCTATGCATTCCATAGATATTAAGCGTCTATCTTGGAAAGTTCTGTTTTTAGTTGCTATCTCTTCGGCTCGAAGAGTTTCTGAACTATCTGCATTGCAGTGCGACTCGCCTTATCTTGTTTTCCATGCTGATAAGGTGGTTTTGCGTACCAAACCTGGATTCCTTCCTAAGGTTGTTACTAATAAGAATATTAATCAGGAGATTATTGTTCCTTCTCTGTGTTCTAATCCTTCATCTAAGAAGGAGTGTCTGTTGCACAACTTGGACGTGGTTCGTGCATTGAAGTTTTACTTGCAAGCGACCAAAGATTTCCGCCAAACATCTTCTCTGTTGTCTATTCTGGAAAACGTAGAGGTCAAAAAGCTACGGCTACATCTCTTTCTTTTTGGCTGAAAAGCATCATCCATTTGGCATACGAGACTGCTAGACAGCAGCCTCCTGAAAGAATCACTCTCACTCTACTAGAGCGGTGGCTTCCACATGGGCTTTTAAAAATGATGCTTCTGTTGAACAGATTTGTAAGGCTGCGACTTGGTCTTCGCTTCATACCTTTTCCAAATTTGACAAATTTGATACTTTTGCTTCTTCGGAGGCTGTTTTTGGGAGAAAAGTTCTTCAAGCAGTGGTGCCTTCTGTTTAGCCATCTGTGTTGTCCCTCCCGTTCATCCGTGTCCTGTAGCTTTGGTATTGTATCCCACAAGTAATGGATGAATCCGTGGACTCGTCGTACCTTATAGAAGAAAGTAAGTTTATGCTTACCTGATAAATTAATTTCTTCTATGGTACGACGAGTCCACGGCCCGCCCTGTCATTTTAAGTCAGATTATATTTTTTTTATTTTAAACTTCAGTCACCTCTGCACCTTTTAGTTTCTCCTTTTTCTTCCTGTACCTTCGGTCAAATGACTGGGGGGTGGAGCTAAGGGAGGTGCTATATAGACAGCTCTGCTGTGGTGCTCTTTGCCACTTCCTGTTAGCAGGAGGATAATATCCCACAAGTAAAGGATGAATCCGTGGACTCGTCGTACCATAGAAGAAATTAATTTATCAGGTAAGCATAAATTTACTTTTACTTCCATACCCACTGGAATGGGGAAAATCGCTTCCTCAGTTTCCAACAGGGGGATGTCTTGTCCTTAGATGCAGACCAGGAGGGCCTGTTAGAGAGAAGCAGTGACAGGATGATTCCTAGTCAAATAGAACGTCTATGCATTTCGCCCTGAACTGGGTTTTATCATGATCATAAGTCTTGCGATTTGCCCCATTCCAGTGGGTACGCAAGTAAATATACTTACGCACCTCGTTCACAGAGACTCTTGTTAAGGTGTAGAGCTACAGTTGTTCCGTAATCTGGTTCAAGAATTGGACTACACCTTTGACGTGACATAATCCAAAGTCACGTGATTCACACCTAGAAGTCATCACAGGTCATCCTCCTGGATGCGGACAGAGCCGCTGAGAGGAACCTCAACTCGGATTGCATCTTCATGCTCTGATCTAGAGTATCAGGTACTTTGTTGCAGCGGTTCCTACAGCGAAGAATTGGAACTTTGTTGTGACTGTTATTAATGCGCTATAGAGTGCTTTTTTTCTCCCTCTGATTCCGGTGGTTGTTTGATGGTGCTGCCTCACGCTTAAATTAGGATGTTTGTCTCTACCATTGTATATTTAGGATTCTCCAGCCTGGGTACTTTTAACTAATTAGTTTTTTTTAACTATTTTTAACTTTATAAGGGAGACATCCATTCTCTTTTTACTATAACTCATTTGAGTATTATATTGATAGTGTATAGGTCTCATTTAAATCTTTTATGTTTGTGTTACATTATAATATAACATTGTTATAAATGTATTAAATAGCTTACCCGTGCAGTTTGCGCTGCCTCTTCTTTTTGCTTTTGTGTATGATACCTATTGTTTGATTTGAGGGGTCATTTTGAGGTTAGCAGGATATTCTTTTAAGCACTATAACTATTTCCATATTACAGGATCAGTTTTTCAACCAGTTACTTTTCCATAGAATCTTAATCTGGTTTTTAGGGTCTTTCAAGACCCTTCATTTGATCCCATGCATTGTTTAAACCTTCAGCTGTTATCCTAGAAGGTTCTCTTTCTCCTGGACATTTCTTCAGCCAGAGTGTCTGATCTTTCAGCTCTTTCTTGAAATCCTAATTTCTCGAATTTTCATCAGGATAAGGCTCTTCTTCAGACTAGCTATTCTTTTCTTCCTAAAGTAGTATAAGAATTTTCCTATTTTTCAAATGTTTCTCCTGCTCGTAAGAATACTAGGATGATACTTCTTCACAACCAGGATGTTGTGAGATCATCAAAATTCTATGTAGAAGCCACAAAATATTTTAGGCTTTTTTCTTCTTTGCTCATTATTTTTTCTGGATCTTGTCAGAAAGCTGAGGCAGTTACTCTAGCCACTTGGCTTAAGGCCACCTTGATCTGTAAAGCATACCTTGGTACAGGCAAGACTCCCCCTGAGCAAATTACTTATCATTCCACTAGAGCAGTTGATTGTTCTTGGGAATTCTGGTATAAGACTTCCATAGACAACTACTTGCACATACTTTTACTAAATTCTACTACGTTGTCATGCATGCCTCTTCATAGGCTTCTTTTGGTAGGAAAGTTCTTCTGGCCTCAGTGCCTGATCAGTAACATACCTGCATAAACCCCAGTACGGGGTGAAATAAAGATGTACTAAAATGCCTGAGTACATAGTGAGAGATAAGAAAAGGGTGCTCTTCCTGGAAGATCAGCCAATTTGATTTGATTGTGGTTTCAATAACCAAAAGCAGCTATTTCATATGCAAAAAAAATCTAAATGAATGTTTTTTTTTGCATATTTTAAATTCTGCTGCTGATATAACAAGTAATTGGGAACACATTAAGGGATAAATCAATTTTACAGTACACTATCCCTTTAATGTCCCTTTTAAGGATTTTTACCTTTGTCAACTATATATTTCCATTAACTACTATAAAACAATATTTGCCCTGTTGTATACATTATAATATTAACAGATTCATCCATTTAAACACAGCGAGTATAATACACAAGAAACACTCTATTATATTAGCATTCCGATATGAGGTTTCTTTTTCTTATATATTGTGAGGAAATATAAATATCTGCAAATAAAATTTTAAGCAGTAAGTAACATTTTGCTGGAATCTCTTTTTTTTACCATCGAAAGACTAAGGAAATCTTTCCTGAATCTTATTTGTTTTAGATTTTAATGTTTATTATGGATTACATTTCAAGGCAGAGAAATTATTCTTCACTGAGCATATCTTACACTTTTTTCCTCATAAAAAATAGCTGTATTTGCTAATGAGGCTACAAGAATCAAGATCATTACACAGTGTTGCTAATTAGGTGACTGGCTTTATATGTCTTGGTTTTTCCTCATTAAACCCAGATCTTACAGTTTTTTTATTGCAGCTGTGAGACAGTTGATGCCAAGGAAATATAATTAAAGTATAATTAAATAATAGAATCGGTATGCTCATGATATATATTATATACTGTATATATATATATATGTATATATATATATCTGTGTATATATATATATATGTGTGTGTGTGTGTGTATATACATATATATATACAGTGGGGCAAAAAAGTATTTAGTCAGCCACCAATTGTGCAAGTTCTCCCACTTAAGAAGATGAGAGAGGCCTGTAATTTTCATCATAGGTATACCTCAACTATGAGAGACAAAATGTGGAAACAAATCCAGACAATCACATTGTCTGATTTGCAAAGAATTTATTTGCATATTATGGTGGAAAATAAGTATTTGGTCAATATCAAAAGTTCATCTCAATACTTTGTTATATATCCTTTGTTGGCAATGACAGAGGTCAAATGTTTTCTGTAAGTCTTCACAAGGTTGTCAGACACTGTTGCTGGTATGTTGGCCCATTTCTGCATGCAGATCTCCTCTAGAGCAGTGATGTTTTGGGGCTGTCGCTGGGCAACATGGACTTTCAACTCCCTCCAAAGGTTTTCTTTGGGGTTGAGATCTGGAGACTGGCTAGGCCACTCCAGGACCTTGAAATGCTTCTTAGAAGCCACTCCTTCGTTGCCCGGGCGGTGTGTTTGGGATCATTGTCATGCTGAAAGACCCAGCCATGTTTCATCTTCAATGCCCTTGCTGATGGAAGGAGGTTTGCACTCAAAATCTCATGATACATGGCCCCATTCATTCTTTCATGTACACGGATCAGTCGTCCTGTTCCCTTTGCAGAGAAACAGCCCCAAAGCATGATGTTGCCACCCCTTGCTTCCCAGTAGGTACAGTATGGTGTTCTTTGGTTGCAACTCAGCATTCTCTCTCCTCCAAACACGACGAGTTGTGTTTCTACCAAACAGATCTACTTTGGTTTCATCTGACCATTTGACATTCTCCTTATCTGCTTCTGGATCATCCAAATGCTCTCTAGCATACTTCAGACGGGCCCGGACATGTACTGGCTTAAGCAGGGGGACATGTCTGGCACTGCAGGATCTGAGTCCCTGGCGGCGTAGTGTGTTACTGATGGTAGCCTTTGTTACGTTGGTCCCAGCTCTCTGCAGGTCATTCACTAGGTCCCCCCGTGTGGTTCTGGGATGTTTGCTTGCTTGTAGGTGACCAAATACTTATTTTCCACCATAATATGCAAATAAATTCTTTTCAAATCAGACAATGTGATTGTCTGGATTTGTTTCCACATGTTGTCTCTCATAGTTGAGGTATACCTATGATGACAATTACAGGCCTCTCTCATCTTCTTAAGTGGGAGAACTTGCACAATTGGTGGCTGACAAAATACTTTTTTGCCCACTGTGTATATATATATATATATATATATATATATATATGTGTGTGTGTATATACATTTATATATATATATATATATATATATGTGTGTGTGTGTATATATATATATATATATATATATACATACATATATATATATATATATATACATATATATATATATATATATATATATATATAAAAAAAAATATATATTTTTACTGTCAGATAATATAGTATAGACCTAAAGATTTTAAAAGGAACAATCCATTTTAATCCCTCTCATTTTACAATTTTTTTTGTTGCTCTTGTATGTACTATATTGTAACTGCCTTCAGATCTTCCCTTCACAGCAAGAAGTCATCTATAATTACAAATACATTAGCAAAAATATACCCATTGCAAGATCATCAAGATTCCATCTGAATATAGTAAACTTGCAAGAAAACACTTGCCTAGTCTTTATATGAAACTAGAAGAGAAGGTCTGCTACCTAAAGTTATTTTAAATAAGGGGCATGCAGATATATACCATTAGATCTATTTCTTTAGTGGTAAATATAAGTATGTATATATATATATATATATACATATATATATATATGTGTGTGTGTATATATATATATGTGTGTGTGAGTGTGTGAGTGTGTGTGTGTGTGTTTTTGCTATTCTCTCTTTTTAATAACTTTTACCAAAATCTTTTCAGATTAATGCCTTACAATAAATACCACACTGTTATGAAATTAATGAACAAAGGAACAGATTTATGTTATCTTCTAATGGATCTGAAAGTGCATATGAGAGTATGTATTATTATGTAGTATTTAATTAAAATATAAAAGCTTTATTATTCAGACTATACAAGGCGGTATGTAGTTCAGGGAGTATTTTATGTAAGCATTGAACTCTGTCAGAAATGAGACCAGTATAGCCTCTACTATCACAAATGAATGATAATAATTATGTTATTATTGTATATGTTGAAAGAAAGTAAATAAAAAAACGAGAGATAAAAGAACAGATATAAATCTCCCAATTTATTGAGTGATAGTAATTAATTCAAGTACAGTAGTTAAGATGCCATAAAGCTTGTTCAAGCTGCAACTGTGGGATCCGCAACACTATGATATTCTTTAGGGATGGAAGAAAGGGGCTATCGTTTTAGATTTCAGTGTCAGGATAAATTACAAGACTGAAACACTCAGTTATATTATAATGAGTTTATTGTTATAATTTAATAAGTTTATTAAAAAATAAATAGACAATTAGAAAGGTTATTGAACATGTAGATAATTAGATAATTAGCAGACATTCAAGACAGATATTTAGTTTTAGTGATAAATCAGCATCCAATCTAACTATGGAAGGGCATCACTTAAATGACCAAGAAACACCTACATCTGATCGTAGAACTATTGAAAATACAATGCAGGCCTTGGTGTGAGCTTCCCCAATATAATATCTCATCAGCATGTGCATTAGTAAAAGGACAACTCCCTATCAATCCCAACTATAGAAATGTGATATAACCATTGTTTGAATGATCTACCATTCCAATAAAGATTTTTATTGAATTAATTTAGATTGGGTGAAGACGTCTCAAGGTAGGGTGATCTTCAAGGGGTTAGTGTTAGGTTTTTTTAAGGGGGGATTGGGTGGGTTTTAGAGTAGGGCTGGGTGTGTGGGTGGTGGGTTTTAATGTTGGGGGGTATGGTATTTTTTTACAGGTAAAAGAGCTGATTACTTTGGGGCAATGCCCCGCAAAAGGCCCTTTTAAGGGCTATTTGTAATTTAGTATAGGGTAGGGATTTTTATTATTTTGGGGGGCTTTTTTATTTTATTAGGGGGATTAGATTAGGTGTAATTAGTTTAAAAAACTTGTAATTATTTTATTATTTTCTGTAATTTAGTGTTTGGGTTTTTTTGTACTTTAGTTTATTTAATTGTAATTAATTTAATTTAATGTAGGGAATTAATTTAATTATAGTGTAGTGTTAGGTGTAATTGTAACTTAGGTTAGGATTTATTTTACAGGTATATTTGTCTTTATTTTAACTAGGAAGTTATTAAATAGTTAATAACTATTTAATAACTATTGTACCTAGTTAAAATAAATACAAAGTTGCCTGTAAAATAAAAATAAACCCAAAGCTAGCTACAATGTAACTATTAGTTATATTGTAGCTATCTTATGCTTTATTTTATAGGTAAGTATTTAGTTTTAAATAGGAATAATTTAGTTAATTGTAGTAATTTTATTTAGATGTATTTAAATTATATTTAAGCTATGGGGGTGTTAGGGTTAGATTTAGGGATTAATACATTTAATATAGTGGTGGCGACGTTGGGGGCGGCAGAATAGGGGTTAATAAATGTAGGTAGGTGGTGACGATGTTAGGGACGGCAGATTAGGGGTTAATAAAATGTAACTAGTGTTTGTGATATGGGAGTACGGCGGTTTAGGGGTTAATAACTTTATTATAGTGGCGGCGACGTTGTGGGCGGCAGATTAGGGGTTAATAAGTGTAGTTAGGTTGCGGCGATGTTGGGGGCAGCAGATTAGGGGTTCATTAGTATAATGTAGGTGGCGGCGGTGTCCGGAGCGGCAGATTAAGGGTTAATAATATAATGTAGGTGTCAGCCATAGCAGGGGCAGCAGATAGATTAGGGGTTAATAAGTGTAAGATTAGGGGTGTTTAGACTTGGGGTTCATGTTAGGGTGTTAGGTGTAGATATAACTTTTATTTCCCCATAGGAATCAATGGGGCTTGCGTTAGGAGCTGAACTCTGCTTTTTTGCAGGTGTTAGTTTTTTTTTCAGCTGGCTCTGCCCCATTGATTCCTATGGGGAAATCGTGCACGAGCACGTTTAGACAGCTCACCGCTACCGTAAGCAGCGCTGGTATTGAGGTGAGATGTGGAGCAAAATGTTGCTCTCCACTCACTTTTCTGCGGCTGAGCAGTGAGCATAAACTGCTCGTTAGCCACGCACAGCTTTACCGACAAAACTCTTAATCTAGGTGACTGTTTGCTGATTTATTTGGAATGAAAGCCACAACTGAACTGGCAATTTATGATACCAAATAGCGATTTTACAGTGATATATAGAAAGCAGAACTAAAGTCTTACACCTAGATTACGAGTTTTGCGGTAAGCTTAAAAAGCAGCGTTAGCCGGTCCTAACGTTGCTTTTTAATGCGCGCTGGTATTACGAGTCTTGCAGGTACAGGTGTACCGCTCACTTTTTTTGGCCAGACTTGGCAATACCGCAAATCCACTTACGTAAATTGCGTATCCTCTTTTTTCAATGGGACTTGCATAGCGCAGGTATTACGAGTCTGCCAAAAAGTGAGTGGTAGACCCTCTCCTGTCAAGACTGGTACCGCATTTTAAAGTCAGTAGTTAAGAGTTTTACACTACAACACTGTAGCATAAAACTCATAACTAAAGTGCTAAAAAGTAAACAAACACCCATAAACTACCTATTAACTCCTAAACCGAGGCCCTCCCACATCGCAAACACTAAAAGAAAAATTTTAACCCCTAATCTGCCGAACCGGACATCACCGCCACTATAATAAATATATTAACCCCTAAACCGCCACACTCCCACCTTGCAAACACTAGTTAAATATTATTAACCCCTAATCTGCCGTCCCTAAAATCGCCGCCACCTACCTACATTTATTAACCCCTAATCTGCCACCCCAACATCGCCGCCACTATATTAAAGTTATTAACCCCTAAATCTAAGCCTAACCCTAACACTCCCTAACTTAAATATCATTAAAAGAAATCTAACTAAAAATTCCTATCATTAACTAAATAATTCCTATTTAACACTAAATACTTACCTGTAAAATAAACCCTAAGCTAGCTACAATATAACTAATAGTTACATTGTAGCTAGCTTAGGTTTTATTTTTATTTTACAGGCAAGTTTGTATTTATTTTAACTAGGTACAATAGTTTTTAAATAGTTATTAACTATTTAATAACTACCTAGCTAAAATAAATACAAAGTACCTGTAAAATAAAACCTAACCTAAGTTACAATTACACCTAACACTACACTATAATTAAATTAACTAAATTAAATGCAATTACATAAATTACATACAATTAGCTAAATTAAATGAGCTAAATTACAAAAAAAAAAACCACTAAATTACAGAAAATAATAAACAAATTACAGATATTTAAACTAATTACACCTAATCTAATAGCCCTATTAAAATAAAAAAGCCCACCCAAAATAAAAAAAAACCCTAGCCTAAACTAAACTACCAATAGCCCTTAAAAGGGCCTTTTGCGGGGCATTGCCCCAAAGTAATCAGCTCTTTTACCTGTAAAAAAATTTACAAACAACCTCACCAACAGTAAAACCCACCACCCACGCATCCAACCCCCCAAATAAAACCCTAATTAAAAAAACCTAAGCTCCCCATTGCCCTGAAAAGGGCATTTGGATGGGCATTGCCCTTAAAAGGCCAGTTACCTCTTTTGCCGCCTAAAGTCCCTAACCTAAAAATAAAACCCACCCAATACACTCTTAAAACACCCTAAAGAAACACTAACCCCCTGAAGATCGACTTACCGGGAGACGTCTTCATCCAAGCTGGGCAGAAGTGGTCCTCCACACGGGCAGAAGTATTCATCCAGACGGCATCTTCTATCTTCATCCATCCGGCGCGGAGCGGGTCCATCTTCAAGACATCCAACGCGGAGCATCCTCTTTTGGCGATGACTAACACAGAATGAAGGTACCTTTAAGTGACATCATCCAAGATGGCGTCCCTTAGATTCCGATTGGCTGATAGAATTCTATCAGACAATCGGAATTAAGGTAGTTAAAATTCTTTGGCTGAGGCAAATTGAATCAGCCAATAGAATTTTTTCGACCTTAATTCCGATTGGCTGATAAAATTCTATCAGCCAATCGGAATCTAAGGGACGCCATCTTGGATGACGTCACTTAAAGGTACCTTCATTCTGTGTTAGTCATCGCCAGAAGAGGATGCTCTGCATCGGATGTCTTGAAGATGGACCCGCTCCGCGCCGGATGGATGAAGATAGAAGATGCCATCTGGATGAAGACTTTTGCCCGTCTGGAGGACCACTTCTGCCCGGCTTGGATGAAGACTTCTGCCCGTCTGGAGGATCTTCAGTAGGTTAGGGTTTTTTTAAGGGTGTATTGGGTGGGTTTTATTTTTTAGATTAGGGTTTGGCCAGCAAAAGAGCTAACTGCCCTTTTAACGGCAATGCCCATCCAAGTGCCCTTTTCAGGGCAATGGGGAGCTTAGGTTTTTTTAGTTAGGGTTTTATTTGGGGGATTGGTTGTGTGGGTGGTGGGTTTTACTGTTGGGGGGGTTGTTTGTATTTTTTTTTCCAGGTAAAAGAGCTGATTACTTTGGGGCAATGCCCCGCAAAAGGCCCTTTTAAGGGCTATTGGAAGTTTAGTTTTTTTTTATTTTGGGGGGGCTTTTTTATTTTAATAGTGCTATTATATTAGGTGTAATTAGTTTAAATATCTGTAATTTGTTTATTATTTTCTGTTATTTAGTGTTTTGTTTTGTTTTGTACTTTAGCTAATTTAATTTAATTTACAGGGAGTGCAGAATTATTAGGCAAATGAGTATTTTGACCACATCATCCTCTTTATGCATGTTGTCTTACTCCAAGCTGTATAGGCTCGAAAGCCTACTACCAATTAAGCATATTAGGTGATGTGCATCTCTGTAATGAGAAGGGGTGTGGTCTAATGACATCAACACCCTATATCAGGTGTGCATAATTATTAGGCAACTTCCTTTCCTTTGGCAAAATGGGTCAAAAGAAGGACTTGACAGGCTCAGAAAAGTCAAAAATAGTGAGATATCTTACAGAGGGATGCAGCACTCTTAAAATTGCAAAGCTTCTGAAGCGTGATCATCGAACAATCAAGCGTTTCATTCAAAATAGTCAACAGGGTCGCAAGAAGCGTGTGAAAAACCAAGGCGCAAAATAACTGCCCATGAACTGAGAAAAGTCAAGCGTGCAGCTGCCAAGATGCCACTTGCCACCAGTTTAGCCATATTTCAGAGCTGCAACATCACTGGAGTGCCCAAAAGCACAAGGTGTGCAATACTCAGAGACATGGCCAAGGTAAGAAAGGCTGAAAGATGACCACCACTGAACAAGACACACAAGCTGAAACGTCAAGACTGGGCCAAGAAATATCTCAAGACTGATTTTTCAAAGGTTTTATGGACTGATGAAATGAGAGTGAGTCTTGATGGGCCAGATGGATGGGCCCGTGGCTGGATTGGTAAAGGGCAGAGAGCTCCAGTCCGACTCAGACGCCAGCAAGGTGGAGGTGGAGTACTGGTTTGGGCTGGTATCATCAAAGATGAGCTTGTGGGGCCTTTTCGGGTTGAGGATGGAGTCAAGCTCAACTCCCAGTCCTACTGCCAGTTTCTGGAAGACACCTTCTTCAAGCAGTGGTGCAGGAAGAAGTCTGCATCCTTCAAGAAAAACATGATTTTCATGCAGGACAATGCTCCATCACACGCGTCCAAGTACTCCACAGCGTGGCTGGCAAGAAAGGGTATAAAAGAAGAAAATCTAATGACATGGCCTCCTTGTTCACCTGATCTGAACCCCATTGAGAACCTGTGGTCCATCATCAAATGTGAGATTTACAAGGAGGAAAAACAGTACACCTCTCTGAACAGTGTCTGGGAGGCTGTGGTTGCTGCTGCACGCAATGTTGATGGTGAACAGATCAAAACACTGACAGAATCCATGGATGGCAGGCTTTTGAGTGCCCTTGCAAAGAAAGGTGGCTATATTGGTCACTGATTTGTTTTTGTTTTGTTTTTGAATGTCAGAAATGTATATTTGTGAATGTTGAGATGTTATATTGGTTTCACTGGTAAAAATAAATAATTGAAATGGGTATATATTTGTTTTTTGTTAAGTTGCCTAATAATTATGCACAGTAATAGTCACCTGCACACACAGATATCCTCCTAAAATAGCTAAAACTAAAAACAAACTAAAAACTACTTCCAAAAATATTCAGCTTTGATATTAATGCGTTTTTTGGGTTCATTGAGAACATGGTTGTTGTTCAATAATAAAATTAATCCTCAAAAATACAACTTGCCTAATAATTCTGCACTCCCTGTAGCTAATTGTATGTAATTTATTTAATTGTATTTAATTTAGTTAATTTATTTAATTATAGTGTAGTGTTAGGTGTAATTGTAACTTAGATTAGATTTTATTTTACAGGTACTTTTGTATTTATTTTAACTAGGTAGTTATTAAATAGTTAATAACTATTTAATAACTATTCTACCTAGTTAAAATAAATACAAACTTGCCTGTAAAATAAAAATAAACCCTAAGATAGCTACAATGTAACTATTAGTTATATTGTAGCTATCTTAGGGTTTATTTTATAGGTAAGTATTTCGTTTTAAATAGGAATTATTTAGTTAATTATTAGGAATATTTATTTAGATTTATTTTAATTATATTTAAGTGAGTGTTAGGTTTAGGGTTAGACTTAGGTTTAGGGGTTAATAACTTTAATATAGTGGCGGCGACGTTGGGGGCGGCAGATTAAGGGTTAATAAGTGTAGGTAGGTGGCGGCGACATTGGGGACAGCAGATTAGGGGTTAATAAATATAATGTAGGTGGCAGCGATGTTGGGGGCAGCAGATAAGGGGTTCATAAGTATAATGTAGGTGGCGGCGGTGTCGGGAGCGGCAGATTAGGGGTTAATAATATAATGTAGGTGTCGGCGATGTCGGGGCGGCAGATTAGGGGTTAATAAGTGTAAGATTAGGGATGTTTCGACTCAGGGTTCATGTTAGGGTGTTAGGTGTAAACATAAATTTTATTTCCCCATAGGAATCAATGGGGCTGCGTTAGTGAGTTATACGCTGCTTTTTTGCAGATTTAAGACTTTTTTTCAGCCGGCTCTCCCCGTTGATTCCTACGGGGAAATCGTGCACGAGCATGTTACACCAGCTCACCGCTGACTTAAGCAGCGCTGGTATTGGAGTGAGATTTGGAGCATAATTTTGCTAAACACTCACTTCTTGTCTTTTAACAACGGGTTTTTGAAAACTCGTAATACCAGCGCTGTAGGTAAGTGAGCGGTGAGGGAAAACTGCTAGTTAGCACCGCATAGCCTCTAACGCAAAACTCGTAATCTAGGCGTTAAATTTTGGAATGAGTTGAGCTAAAACCTTGGAGTATATGTCACTCTTGTCTGTCAGTTACCTCTCTTACATTCTAGGCTTCCCAAGCCCCAGCTTTCCTCTTCTTATCAATTTTGACAAACTCCATATCATGGCAAAGGAACTGTTTAATTGACTATCTTAATATGCCTGCTGAATTTCTATCCCTTACCACCTATTTTGGCTTCTTCCAGTTGACAACATCGACAATGCACTGCAAAGACAACTCAATTGACCTGGTCTTCACTAGTCTCTGAGTTATTTACAAATTCTCTAAAGTCCCCTTTTTTCCTATCTTTCCTAGCCTGATATCTCTCCCTCTTTACTCAACCAGATTACCTACTGTCTCTCTGCAATTTCCTCTTGGATGTATTGACACTACTTCCAGCTCAACTTGTCTAAACGTGAGCCCCCCTCTCCGAGACATTCATCACCCCAGGTCAACTGTCATGGAATCACACTTTACTCAAATTCACTTCACATATTCAAGCTCTTACCAAATCCTGCTGTGCACACCTACACAACATTTCCAGAATTAAATCTTTACTTACACAAGAAACTACAAAAATATTAATTCATTCCCTCATTTTGTCATGCATTGACTACAGCAATTTACTTTTTAATTGCCTTCCTAAACACTGCCTCTCCACTTTCCAATCTAATATGAATGCTTCAGCTAGAATCATCCACCTAAGTCACTGATCTACAGCAGCTGCTCCACTCTGCCAGTCTCTCCAATAATCCCATACAACGTAGAATACAATCCAAAGTATTAACCCTAACCTATAAAGCACCCAACGGTCTAACTACCAACTATATTTCCTCTCTCATCTCCAAATACTCCCAACATGTCTTAGACCAACCTCTGACCTATGTCTCTCCACATCCCTCTCTAACCTCCAAAACTTCTCACTAACTGTTCTTGTCCTATGAAACTCTATACCCCGTTCCATCAGACTGTCGCCAACCTTGTATAGCTTCAGACACTTTTTTTTAAAAAAAACACCTATCTCTGCTCTGTTTTTTAAGCCCACCCAAAATAAAATCTTAAACTACTTTGACTCACTGCTGCAACTACAATCCATGTGACCCCAAACATGATGTCTCTGCACACTCAACCTATAGACTAAGTTCTTTGGAATAGGGCCCCCCTCCTACTGTACTAGTTTTGTTGAGTCTGATATGTTTTTTGCATATTATCACAAGTCTTTGTCATTGTATAACCCTATATCTGTAAAGAGATTTTGTGGTGCTATACAAATACATTATACAAATAAGTGTTGTAGATAATAATGATGGTTTATCAAACTTTTAGTATCCTATTTAGCTGTTATGATACCTATTTTCCATTAAATATTTATATTTTTAATTAAACATTCTGTTGCTTGATATAGATTTATGACATCTAGAGGCGGGTATAAAATTACGTAGTTACCATAGACTCAGGAATTCCTTCTAGGCAACTACACAAAGACTTGCCAACCAGCTTTCTGTAAAAAAGTATTAATTCAATGCAGCCTTTACACAAGAAAGGATATATGCAAGTTCAATGTGTCTGATGGCATTATTATGTGTAATTTAAGCATCTCACATGGAGATAGCAGTGGCTGTTGAGACAGAATATGTGATGTTTGTAATCATAAAAAGAGTGTATAATTTGTAGGGGTATGACATATGATGTACATTTTGTGTCCTGTGGATGAGGTCTATATTAATCCACTAAAAAAGCCTTCTAATGTGCATCACACAGTTTTTTGCAAAGTTTTGAAATTTAAGGCTGTTTCAGTCTATCAGAAAACCTTGTTATCATATTACGTTCACATGTGACTTCCCAAAGAAAATGGACACTGTACTCAAATATTTTTGGTCATACTAAATAAAGAGCATCTTTTAAAAATATAGACAAGTCAAAAATTGTTCAGTTTAAGCTAATACAGGTATCAGTTTTGCACATTCCATTAACATAAAGTTCACAAATTTAAAAATCTATTACTTAACCTTTTGCTTCATTAAAAAAAAATACAAAAAAATCAACTATTACTTATTGAAATGCTGCTCATTCATATGGATAGCACAAAATATTAGCACAGTTAAAGTGAAACAGTAGTCAAGAATTGCAATCCATCAGAAAAAAAATTACCAGTCTTTTTTTACATGATTTCAATATTCTTGACTTGAGTGCTCTCCCGAAGTGCGCAAAAAAAATAATCGAACTTTGGGACCGAGGTATCATATTCCACCATAGGGGTCGACCCACTCCGCTTCAGGTCCGCCTGAAGTGGAAGTTAAGAAGCAGGGGTCCTAAGATCGGATATATGATCGGGTTGATTGACACCCCCAGCTGGCGGCCGATTGGCCATGAATCTGCAGGGGGCGGCATGGCACCAGCAGTTTAGCAGAACTTCTGGTGCAATGATAAATGCTGACAGCGTATGCGGTCAGCATTTATCGATGTGCGGTGGACATGATACGATACAGCGTATCATGTCCGTCCGCACCTTAATAAATTGACCCCATAGGCTTTAATGGAGCGTGTGTTGGGGGGAAACTAACATCCTTACTCACGTGCAAACCTGATCACATTTTCTCAAGTACGCTAACCCTCAAGGAAATATTAATATTTCACATTCCAATGTTTAGCACATAGCAGAATATGATCTATTTACTCTTAAATACATAATTCTATATATCTAATGTTTTTTTTGGTAAGATATATATAAATACCTATATATATATATATATATATATATATATATATATATATATATATATATGTATATAAATAAAAAGAGATAAGCGCTCAACTTGGGGGCTAGTAACTATCCAAGAAGGAGCCTTTTTTTGCTCAACATGTGCCTTTCACAAAGAACTTTCCTGAAGCATATTAGTCTGATCCTGACTTTACAGTACAGTCCAGCCCCGAAATACCAGGCAAAACCCTAGACCTATGTTTCGGCTTATTGTGGGCTTCGTCAGTGAGGTGCAGCCATATCCCTCTAGGCACACTGAGCAATGGATCCACGTCTGGATTCCCGCATCACACTTAGGGAGACTTCCCAAAATGTCATAATTTGCATAAATAAAAAGAGAGACCCGTTGCTCCAATAGTGCCTACAGGGGTAAAACAAAGGAGCCAATAACAGACATTTAACTGTCCCAGCAATAATTCTATTTGTTTCTGTGTATTACGCCCTTCTGGGCATAAATATGATACAAAATATGAAATCAGGAAATATTTCCCCAACGTCATCCGTTCACAGAGAAGAACTTTTCTGAATGAAGCATATCAGTCTGATCCTGACTTCACAGTACAGTCCAGCCCCGAAATACCAGGCAATCCCTCTCTGAACGAGAGAAACAGCAAAACCCCAGATGTACATTTCGGCCTATTGTGGGCCTCGTCAGTGAGGTGCAGCCATATCCCTCTAGGCACACTGAGCAACGGGTCCACATCTGGATTCCCGCATCACACTTAGGGAGACTTCCCTAAGTGTCATAATTTGCATAAATAAAAAGAGAGACCCGTTGCTCCAATAGTGCCTACAGGGGTGGAACAAAGGAGCCAATAACAGACATTTAACTGTCCCAGCACTAATTCTATTTGTTTCTGTGTATTACGTCCTTCTGGGCATAAATATGATACAAAATATGAAATCAGGAAATATTTCCCCAACATCATCGGTTATTTGGTTCGTTTTACCCATGCTTATGCAAATTTCGTCACTTAGGGGAGCACCTGTTTAGTGATGTTCTTCATGGCTTTTCTTATCAATGCCCGATGTACACTCCACACAGACTTGGCCCTTCCCCCCCTTTGTAATAGCGTTATTAGATATTCTGTTTCAAGCTCACACGCAAGTAAGCATCTAAGTTACTAATCTTTCACTCTGTTTTATCTGATTACCTTTTTTTATAAGTTTTGTCTATTTCCATTGATATTCTCTACATTACTTAGACTGTATGAACTGACTAACACTGTGTAGGAGATTTGACATAGCTGTTACAAATGTTTGCTTGTCAGTTTGTATACTACTATTATTATGAGCTTCCTCTTTTTTATCTTGAGCACACACTAGGAATAGTAGTGGCATTCTACAATAACAAAGTTTGGTATTCTATCTTATATAAGACATTTGATCACTGAATCAAGTGCTGTCTTTGACACATTTTCAACATACAAAAGATTACAATAAGGCCACATGTATACTGATGATTGTTTTTTTTATGTATGATTGTTTGGTAAAATATATGCACAGATTGTTTATTTTGGTTGTTATAACACTTTTAATTGGTTGACACCCCTTACAGGTGTTGTTCATTGTATTGATTAGTTGTATGGTATATATAGCAAGTGATTTTCATCTATTGTATTAAGCGTGATGAAACAGCCACTGGTTGGCTGTGAAACGTGTTGCTGTTTTTATTGTATTTTAATAAAGTAAGTTTTGAACTTACCACCTGCTGTTATACCATCTTTAATCATCTACACCTTTCTATATGGTGTAAATTCCTTGGGACATATCATCCCGATCCAGTGTGGTTGGAGTTATACTGGAGGTCAGTCTGCTGGATGACTGTTTGATTCCAGTTCGCTCCACTTGCACCAAGAGGGGTGCTCTACTAAATGTGAGTGAAACATTTAATGTACAATTTCCCACCAATATATACAGTGCTAGGCCATGTGGTGCTTCTGTTTTCTTCTACCTTCTACAGCTTCTGACAGTGTTTTAAGTGTTTGCGCTTTCAGTGGAAACCTGGCAAACCCTGTCCCTCCCAACCAAAGTGGGAGGGACAGGGGACTTCATTGGGTGTTTCTGAAGCTCTCTCACAACTCATTATACTCTTTAAACATGTTATAACTGCATATCTCACTAATTTATTCAAAGTTCACAATACACTTATTTCCCTCACAGAAAAGTAATTTTACTAAATTAGAGGCAAGTAACTCCATATGAATTCTGTGACCCCTTCTAGGACAGATTTTTTTTAGTCTTTTAAAGATTTACTGTCACGCTCAGCTGCTGGGAAGCTCTGCAGTCCTCTCTGTGTGCTTGATTGACAGGTGTCTGAGCCACCCCTTCCTGATGATGTCACAACCAGGCTTTTTATTCTGGCTTCCTGTTTCTCCAGTGTTCGTTTGTTTGTTAACTTTGAGGCTTCTGTTAGGATTTCGCTGAGGAATCTCTCTAACTGCTGCTTTTCTTTTGCCAATCTCTTCAAGGACTTACTATGCTGGATTTACCTTCAACCTCCTGAATACCTGTCTCCAAACAATGCAAGTACTGTTTGTTTTGTGAAACTTTCAATCTTCCTGTTTACCTGCTGCAATCCCTGCATATTCAGACTACTCTGTGTAGTGCAAACTATTCAAATACTGTTATTTCTGTGAATCCTTCAATCTGCATGTTTACCTGTTTCCAAACTCTGCAAATACAATTATTCAGTGTAAACCTTCAAACTGCTTGATATCCTGTTTCCAGTCTCCACAAGTACTGATTAATCTGTGTTAACCTTCAAACTACCAGCTTACCTGTTGCTATCACTGCAAGTTCTGACAACACAGTGTTAACCTTCAAACTACCTGATTACATGTTGTTAATTCTGCAAGTTCTGACTACACAGTGTTTACCCTCAAACTGCCTGATTACCTGTTGCATACGCTGCAAAGACTGTCTACACAGTGTTAACTCTCAAACTGCCTGATTACCTGTTGCATACTCTGCAAAGACTGTCTACTCAGTGTTAACCCTCAACTGCCTGATTACTTGTTGCATACTCTGCAAAGACTGTCTACACAGTGTTAACCTTCAGACTGCCTGATAACAAATGACCTACTCCTGCATTATTAACTGTTTCCTGTTTTACCCTTCTTCTGTCTGAGTATAAGTGACTTTCCCTGCTCTCCTGATTCTGTGGAAGGCATTTCCTGAAACCAGTTCCTTATTCAGAAGTCTATCTGGCTGATATCAAGAATTACTTTGGCACAGGCTAACCCTGCTCCATATCGCGAGTACTTTGTTTTTTGGAGGTTGTCGTGGGGTCACGTCCTGGATTAAACTCAGAGTGCAAGGGTGTTGTTTAAGTTCGCCCTTGCATTTGGGTCTACTTCTGGATATTTCCTAACCTGACAGTACAAACGGACCATAATATGGACCCTGACGAGTTATCCAGGGCTGTGGCTCTACAAGGGCAACTTCTAGGAAATCATTCTGCTCATTTGCAATCTTTGGATTCCAAGCTTGACCAGATTACTGCTCTGCTACATAACCTCTCTGCTCCTTCTCAAGCGAGGTGACTCCTGCTGCCACTGCTACTAGCACCAATGCTGTCTTTAATCCACCTCAAACTGTTGGACAGAATATACCACGAATCCCACTTCCAGATAAATATGACGGTAATCCTGAAGAATGCCGTGGATTCCTTAATCAGTGTCATTTACTCTTCAGAAACAATCCTCAATTTTTTTCCAATTCTACTTCCAAAATCACCTTTATTATTTCTCTCTTGAAGGGGAAGGCTCTAGCCTGGGTGTCCCCTCTTTTAGAGAAGAATGATCTGTTACTACAGGATGTGGAATTATTTGTGTCCATTTTTTCTTCTGTTTTTGACAAGCCTGGGAGGTCTGCAGCTGCTGAGGCAGGATTGTTGATTCTGAGACAGGGATCCCTTTCGGTAGCTCAATATGCTATTGAATTCAGGACTTTAGCCGCAGAAACTGATTGGAACCATGGAGCCTTACGGGCAGCCTTTCGCAAAGGACTTTGCGAACGCCTTAAGGATGAACTAGTATTTCGGGAACTCCCCGATTCATTGGAGGGTCTTAACAATTTATGTATTACTCTTAACGCCCGGCATTCTGAACGTCTTCAGGAGAGAGATAGGAATCAGAGATCCTTTGTTAAATCTTCATTTCGTCCTCCTATTCGAACCTCAAGTCTTTCTAATAATAATTCCCAATCTCCTGAGTCTGTGGAACCCATGGAAGTAGGAGCTATTAAATTATCAGAAGCTGAACGCCATAGAAGGCGTACTCTTGGGTTATGTCTGTATTGTGGTACCAAAGGACATTTACTGAAGGACTGTCCTATCCGGCCAGTAAAAGCCAAGGCTTAACTTTTGATAGAGGGACAGAGTTAAGCGAGAATCCCATGTCTTCCCTCAATTCTAAACTTTTTGTTCCTGTAACTATCTCTTTTGGAAACACCAAGTTTCGAGCTCAAGCTCTCATCGATTCTGGAGCTGCTGGAGTATTCATTGATTCAAACTTTGCTGACTCTCTCAGGATTCCTCTTCAAGCCAAGAAACAGTTAATTAAGGTAACTACTGTCAGTGGACAGCCTCTAGGTACTGGTATCATAAAACATTCTACCATTCCTCTCCTTTTAACTGTGGGCATACTTCATTCTGAAATTATTCGTTTTGATGTCATCTTTTCTCCCCACATACCATTGATTCTGGGGTTACCTTGGTTGCAGCTTCATGATCCAGTTTTCTCATGGTCTAAAGGAGAACTTATTTCCTGGGGAACTACCTGTTTCAAACATTGCCTGCAAAATCCCTCTAAACCATCCTGTCCTGTCGTAGCTATGGTGGAAGTTCCTGAATCTTTGCCCAATTACTATCATGCCTTTAGTGATGTGTTTTCTAAAAAAGAGGCTGAGACGTTACCTCCACACCGGATATTTGACTGTCCTATCGAACTGTATTCAGGGGCTCCTCTACCTAAGGGAAAGACCTATCCCCTCTCTCGTCAAGAAAATGTCTCTCTTGAGGAATACATAAAAGACAACTTAGCCAGAGGATTCATTCATCCTTCCTCTTCACCTGTGGGTGCAGGTTTTTTCTTCATTGGGAAAAAAGATGGAGGTCTTCGTCCCTGTATTGATTATCGAGCCTTGAATCAGATTACTGTCAAAAACAGCTATCCTTTGCCGCTCATTTCTGAGTTATTCGATCATCTTCAAGGTGCTTCTATTTTTTCCAAGTTAGATCTCCGTGGGGCCTACAATCTGGTCAGAATCCGTAAAGGAGACGAATGGAAGACGGCATTTAACACTAGATTTGGTCACTATGAGTATCTAGTAATGCCATTTGGATTGTGCAATGCACCAGCAGTATTTCAGCACTTTGTTAACGAAATCTTCAGAGATTATCTAAATCAATTTGTTATCATTTACCTCGATGACATTCTAATCTATTCAAAAACATTACAGGAACATGTACATCATGTAAGACTGGTTCTTCAGAGGTTACGAGACAATTCCCTGTTCGCTAAATTGGAGAAATGCTCTTTTCATCAGAGTTCCATCCCCTTTTTGGGGTATATCATTTCTGAATCAGGTTTTGAGATGGATCCTGCTAAACTGTTGGCTATCAAGGACTGGCCCAGACCAACTACTCTCAAATCCCTGCAGAGGTTTCTTGGCTTTGCCAATTACTATAGAAAGTTTATAAAGAACTTTGCTGACATCACGTCTCCACTCACTTCTCTTACTAAGAAAGGGCAAAATTGTAAGAACTGGTCCTCTTCGGCAGTACAGGCTTTTGAAACGCTAAAATCAGCATTTTCTTCTGCACCTCTTCTCAGTCATCCAATTCCTGATTTCCAGTTTATTTTGGAGGTTGACGCTTCCTTTATAGCAGCTGGAGCTGTTCTCTCCCAACGTGATCCGACTAACAGCAAGATACATCCTGTGGCGTTCTTTTCGAAAAAATTCAATCCTGCCGAGTTAAATTATGATGTGGGCAATAAGGAGCTTTTGGCTATAAAATTAGCTTTGGATGAATGGAGGCATTGGTTAGAGGGTACCAGTCAGCCTTTTTTCATTCTGACAGATCACAAGAATCTTTTATACCTCCAAACAGCTACAGGTCTCAATCCTCGTCAGGCTCGGTGGGCCTTGTTCTTCTCCAGGTTTAATTTTGTACTTTCCTATGTTCCTGGTTCAAAAAATTCCAAGGCAGATGCTTTATCTAGGCAGTTCCAATCTTCTGAACCTTCTCCATTGGATTCAGAACCTATACTACGTCCAGTCAAAGTTTTGGCTCAAGTATCCTCTTTTCCAGTACAGGCTTTACATGCTGCTCAAGTCCGGGTACCATCTTCTTGCAAACTACCTTCTGGTATCCTGTATGTACCCAAAGGATTACGTCTTCAGCTTCTACGTTGGGCTCATGACAACATTTCAGCAGGTCATCCGGGAATAACCAATACATTGTGGAAACTGAAGCAGCATGTTTGGTGGTCCACTATGAGGAGGGATGTTAAGGATTATATTGCTGCTTGTAGTTCTTGTGCTTCGAACAAACAATCTTCTCATCGACCGTTTGGTCTATTACACCCTCTTCCTATTCCTCATTACCCTTGGTCTCCCTTATCCATGGACTTTGTTACAGATCTTCCTGTTTCTGCTGGAAATACGACCATTTGGGTAGTGGTGGATCGGTTCTCCAAGTCTGCTCACTTCATACCTCTTCCAGGCTTGCCTACAGCTCAAAGACTTTCTGAACTCTTTGTTCTACATATATCTTGTTTACATGGTTTTCCCACTGACATAGTCTCAGATCGTGGAGTCCAATTTGTTTCCAAATTTTGGAGGTCTTTTTGTAAACACTTCAGAATCAACATATCACTTTCTACTGCACACCATCCTCAATCCAACGGACAGACTGAGCGTGTAAATCAAGCCTTGGAATCTTTTCTAAGACATTATGTAGACCATCACCACTCCAACTGGTCTCAGTTATTGCCTTTGGCGGAATTAGCTCACAACTCACGTTATAACGCCTCATTACAGACCTCTCCCTTTAAGGCAGCTTATGGATTTGAACCTAGAACCTTTCCTATGATTACCAGTTCTACTGAAGTCCCTGGAGCAGATCGTATAGTGAAAAATCTCAGTAATCACTGGCAACTCATTCGTCAAAATCTACTCTCTTCTTCCTTAAGACATAAGAAATATGCTGATCGCAGAAGGTGCAAGGCTCCTTTACTTCGTACTGGAGACAGAGTATTTTTATCCACCAGATTCATACGTCTAAAACAACCTTGTACCAAGTTGGGTCCTAAGTACATTGGACCTTTTCAACTTGTTTCCAGAGTTTGTTCTTCTGCATACCGCCTGGCCTTACCCAAGACTCTCAAGATCCATCCAGTGTTTCATGTCTCCCTACTCAAGCCAGTCATCTACAATCGGTACTCTATCAAGAGTAAACCACCTCCTCCACTTTCCGTAGAGGGAACTTCTGAGTTTGAAGTCAGCCAGATTCTCGATTCCAAGCTACGGGGCAATCGGCTGTACTACCTGGTCCATTGGAAGGGTTATCCTATCTCTGAACGATCTTGGGAACCGGCCTCTCATGTTCATGCTCCAGCTCTTGTCAAGTCTTTTCACAAGAAATACCCTGCAAGGCCCGGTTGGGTCCCCCGGAGGGGTCCTTGAGGAGGGGGCACTGTCACGCTCAGCTGCTGGGAAGCTCTGCAGTCCTCTCTGTGTGCTTGATTGACAGGTGTCTGAGCCACCCCTTCCTGATGATGTCACAACCAGGCTTTTTATTCTGGCTTCCTGTTTCTCCAGTGTCCGTTTGTTTGTTAACTTTGAGGCTTCTGTTAGGATTTCGCTGAGGAATCTCTCAGTGTAAACCTTCAAACTGCTTGATATCCTGTTGCCAGTCTCCACAAGTACTGATTAATCTGTGTTAACCTTCAAACTACCAGCTTACCTTTTGCTATCACTGCAAGTTCTGACAACACAGTGTTAACCTTCAAACTACCTGATTACATGTTGTTAATTCTGCAAGTTCTGACTACACAGTGTTTACCCTCAAACTGCCTGATTACCTGTTGCATACTCTGCAAAGACTGTCTACACAGTGTTAACTCTCAAACTGCCTGATTACCTGTTGCATACTCTGCAAAGACTGTCTACTCAGTGTTAACCCTCAACTGCCTGATTACTTGTTGCATACTCTGCAAAGACTGTCTACACAGTGTTAACCTTCAGACTGCCTGATAACAAATGACCTACTCCTGCATTATTAACTGTTTCCTGTTTTACCCTTCTTCTGTCTGAGTATAAGTGACTTTCCCTGCTCTCCTGATTCTGTGGAAGGCATTTCCTGAAACCAGTTCCTTATTCAGAAGTCTATCTGGCTGATATCAAGAATTACTTTGGCACAGGCTAACCCTGCTCCATATCGCGAGTACTTTGTTTTTTGGAGGTTGTCGTGGGGTCACGTCCTGGATTAAACTCAGAGTGCAAGGGTGTTGTTTAAGTTCGCCCTTGCATTTGGGTCTACTTCTGGATATTTCCTAACCTGACAGTACAAACGGACCATAATATGGACCCTGACGAGTTATCCAGGGCTGTGGCTCTACAAGGGCAACTTCTAGGAAATCATTCTGCTCATTTGCAATCTTTGGATTCCAAGCTTGACCAGATTACTGCATTTGGGTCTACTTCTGGATATTTCCTAACCTGACATTTACGACCCAATTTTTCTGTCCTGTGTTCTTTGAAGCTTTATAAAATTTTTGATGTAGGGGTTATACAGTTATTACAAAAATATTTCAGTTTAATTTGTATTTGATGCAACCTGAGAATGTAAATCAGTGCCAGGTGCTTCCTTGTTAATCTCACTCTCCCCTTTGAGATTCTCTGTCCCAGAGAGCTTCCTTAATTTCTGTGGAAGGCAGCTCTCATCTCTCTGGGACTTCCAGTGTCTGCCCATTTTTAAGAGAATTAAAAAAAAAAGAAGCCCAATCACTTGAAAGTGATGCAGTCTATATGTAAAAAAACTGACTAGAAAATATCACCTGGATAACTCTTTGTAAAAAGGAAGATATTTACCTCAAAATGTCTTCAGCAGACACATTCCATTGTAAAGGGTGCTTGCCCCAGTACTTGTAAGGGAGTGTGTATCTGGCATGTGCAGCACAGTCATTTTATTTTTCTCCTCTGGCATGTGCAGCACAGTCATTTTATTTTTCTCATCTGGCATGTGCAGCACAGTCACTTTATTTTTCTCCTCTGGCATATGCAGCACAGTCACTTTATTTTTTTCCTCTGGCATGTGCAGCACAGTCACTTTATTTCTCTCCTTAGCTAATGGAAGTTTACTATGAAATCCCATGAGATCACAGAGTGAACAAAACACTGTTGATGCTAATTGCATGCTTCCCCTGTGCTGACAGACTCTTGCACTGCAGCTAGATGGATAATGTGCTGGAGAAGAGGCACTCTAATGAGCGTGTAAGGTAGTGACATAACTATTCTACCTGCACTGCTGCAAAACAAAAGCTAATTTGAATTAAATAGCTGGAAAAAGTATTTAAACTACCAGAGGGCATTTGATCAAGTCAAAAACTATCAGCTAATTTCCATGAAAGTACATTAAGCCATTCCAGCTGCAGTTCTGACCAAAAATCCCAATTTTAAGTCAATTGAAATTTTTGAAAACAGCACTTTTTACATTAAAGGGACATGAAACCCCAAAAATGTTTCTCATGATTCAGATAGAGCACACAAATTTAAACAATTTTCCAATGTACTTCTTTTGTCTAATTTGCTTTGTTCCTTTGGTATCCTTTGTTGAAAAGCATATCTAGATAGGCTCAAAAGCTGGGAGCTAGCTACTGATTGGTGGCTGCACATATATGCCTCTTGTGATTTGCTTTCCAGTTCCCATTAGTGCATTGCTGCTTCTTCAAGAAAGCATCCCAGGAGAATGAAGCAAAATTGATAATAGAAGTAAATTGGAAAGTTGTTAACATGTATATATTCTATCTGAATCATACAAGAAAATGTTTGGGTTTACCGTCCCTTTAAATAACTCTAAAACAGCTTGACCAATTTAATTTAAAAAAATGGCAGCCTTGCCACTAGTAATTGTTACAAATCTACCACATTTCAACACAATTAGATGTTTTCGTTTCAAGGTTTTGCAACTTTGAAAACCGAAGTTTAAACAGAACTTAAACTAGAGCTACTAAAATGTTTCAGGGTTTTACCTTTCATTTTTTTATTGTTCCTATTTTTTTCTCTAGTTATTATTATTATTATTATTATCATCAATTATTTGTATAGCGTCGCCAAATTCCGTAGCGCTGGGTACAATGATGGGGGTATACAATGACAGCATTTTTGATAAAAATACAAAACATAAAACTAAACAAATCTGGTACAGGAGGAAGAGGGCCCTGCTCCGGAGAGCTCACAGTCTACAGGTTTAGGGTGCAGAGACATAAGGTTTTGGTAGCTTGTCACATCAGTTATAGTTGCAGTAGTGAGTCAGGCAGTTCATGTATTAGTTTGGTTCGGATGAGGGATGGAGGAGATATGGTAAGCATCTCTGAATAGGTGGGTTTTCAAGGAGCGTCTGAAGCTATACAAGGTTGGAGACAGTCTTATGGAGCGGGGCAGAGAGTTCCAGAGGACAGGAGCAGCACGTGCGAAGTCTTGGAAGCGGGAGTGGGACGTAGAGATAACAGGAGTGGAGAGACATAGGTCAGAGGTTGATCGAAGAGGACGGGATGGGGAATATTTCATGATAAGAGAGGAAATATAGTTGGGAGTTAGACTGTTTAGTGCTTTGCAAGTTAGGGTTAATACTTTAAACTTTATTCTGGAGTGTATGGGGAGCCAGTGTAGAGACTGGCAGAGCGGAATTGCTGATGTAGATCGGCGACTTAGGTGGATGAGTCTAGCTGAAGCATTCATAATAGATTGGAGGGAGGAGAGGCAGTGTTTTGGAAGGTTTAGAATTCACAGTTTAGAATTCACAGTGTCAAATATGTAATAAATAAAAAATAAAAAGAAAGGGTAGCATATTGAAAAACAGGAAGTGTTTAAAGAGCAATACTTTACTATTTGTGCCTGAAACAAATGAGAACAGTATTAAATAAACATTTCTATCATATTTGTTTTACAATTGTCATAAATAGTTGATATTAATATGACTGAATGTTTTTAAAGTCTCTACCATAAATACATAAACTATAAAAAATCTATTTCAATAATGTTTGTACTTTCAAGGACAAGAGATATGATGATGAGAAGATGTCCTATTATTTTGATACTTTCCATGGGGATGAAGAATAATGACACTAAAGGACAATAATCTTGAACTGTAACAGATGCCTAATTGTGTGTGAAAGCAAAGAACATTTCATTTATTGCGCAGGATGCGTTATCTCCAGACAGATATTTGTCTTGTCAAGTTGATAAAATGTCATCTTTAAATTTACTGCACATTTTGCCTGTTCTTCATTGACTATTAAGCATACGTTAACCAGAAAAGAGATATATTCTTCAAGTCACTTGTTGAGGCAACAGCTAACTATTTTGAACTGTTATTATGATTTAAAATCCCTATCAGTTGTCAAAGATATATCATTGTAAATGAAATCATGTCTGTGCTAGAGTTATTGGAGGAATATGATTTGTATGTGTAATTACTACTCAAACCTATCTGCAGACACCAAGCTAATTAAATTGGGGAAAAATGAACTTACTTAATCAGAAGTATAAGATAAGCTGCTAGCCTAGCCCATAGAAATGTCACATTTTAATCTTCTAAAAATTCCAAGTTTTCATTTAGTTAGCTCTGGGTTCATTTCATAACTAAAGGATGTCTCCTTACACTGCACAAATATAAATGACATGAGAAAAAGAGCAATGCAGTCAAGTGATTAATCTTGAAAATTGTTATTATAACGTAACTCATTAAAAAGAGGTCGTTTTGATTTCTCACTTGACAACAACATTTTAATTTTTTTTCTTTAACAAAACTGGTAGAGCTCACCCAGTAAACAATTATTATGCAAACTATCTTAATCAAAATATGAAAAATATTTTTTAAGATTTTTCCCCCCACAAATCTGTTTGTCAATTTATTTTATCATTAAGGAATCAGTTTATCAAATTAGGAAAATGCCATTAGCCTAGTATATCACGTCAACATGCACACCCATATACCTTGTTGTATTTACGGGGGGGGGGGAATAATTCCCTTACCCCTAAATTACGAGTTTCGCGTAAAAGCAGTAATGCCGCTATTGGGAGTTGGTATAGCTATACAGAAAGCATTTTAGCCTGTAACGCAATGTCAATCCCGTACTTAAAAAAATGATGTTTTTACATGGGATTTCCATAGCGCCGGTATTACAGGTTGTGCGGTGAAACTAAAATGCTTGCGTTACAGCCTATACCGACACTATCCATACCGTCATCTGAAAGCAGTAATGAGTTTTGCGCCACACAAATGTTTCACAAAACTCATAACTAAAGCGATACAAAGTACACTAACACCCATAAACTACATATTAACCCCTAAACCACCACCCTTCTGCATCACAAACACTATATTAAACCTATTAACCCCTAATCTGCCATCCACCCACAAAGTGGCTATTCAATAAAGTTATTAACCCCTAATATGCCACCCACCCACATCACCAACACTATTTAAATATATTATTAACCCCTAGTCCCCCACACCCTGACAGCGCCGCTACTATAATGAACGTTATTAACCCCTATTCCACCGCTCCCTGACATCGCTGCCACTAAATAAAGTTATTAACCCCTAAACCGCCAGCCCCCCACATCACAAAACACTAAATTAAAATATTAACTCCTAAACCTAACACCCCCCCTAACTTTAAATGACAAAATAACTCTATTTGAATAAATAAAAACTTACCTGTGAAATAAATATAAATTAAATTAACCTAACATTACTAATCTAATAAAATAAAAAATACAACTAACCCTAAAATATCTAAATGACAAATTTAAAAAAAAACTAACACTATGAAAAAAAAATTAAAAATCTAAATTACAAAAAAAAACAAATCCTATGAAAATTTAAAAAAAAAAAGCTTACCAAAAATAATTAACACTAAAAGGATTAAAAATAAAAAACACTAAATTACAAAATAAATAAAAGAAATTATCAAAAATAAAAACAATTACACCTAATCTAATAGCTCTATAAAAAATAAAAAAACGCCCCAAAAATAAAAACACCCCATGGCCTACAATAAACTACCAATAGCCATTAAAGTGCCTTTTGTAGGGCATTGCCCTAAAGAAATCAGCTCTTTTACCTGTAAAAAAAAAATATTAACAACCCCCCCAACAGTAAAACCCACCACCCAATCAACCCCCCCAAAATATAAAACATAACTCTAAAAAAAAAACCTAAGGTACCCATTGCCCCTAAAGAGGCATTTTTATGGGCATTGCCCTTAAAAGGGCATTTAGCTCTTTTTCAAAGCCCTAATCTAAAAAAAAAAACACCCACAAAAATTCTTCAAATTCAAAGCAGCCAATAGGATGAGAGCTTCTAAAATCCTATTGGCTGTTAAAAACAGGCAATAGGATGAGACCTACTGAAATCCTAATGGTTGTTCATAGTTTAATTTAGTGTTTTGGGATGTGAGGGGGCAGCGTTTTAGGGGTTAATAGGTTTATTTAGTGGCGGAGATGTCGAGGAGCGGCGGATTAGGGGTTAGTAACTTTATTTTCTTCTTCCCTCTTGATTATTCAAAATGAAACACAGCTTAAGAAATTGTTAATAACGTGTGTATGTACAATAGAAGCACTACGAATTGTATACAATATGATTTCTAAAGAGGTTACCTACCTAGAATTGTATGTATTATTTCTGAGACAAAATATACAATTCCAGCAATGTGATGTAAAAGTACTAATATACTGCGGTTTATTTTTTGTTAAATTGTGAATGTATACAGGGTTTGACATTTTGTTTTGCATTATAAGGCGTTGATCCTGTATCAAGGTCACATTGTTGGCTTTAAATAAATATTTAAAAAAAAAAAAAACAGATAAGGGGTGTTTAGACTTGGGCCCCAAGTTATCATGGTCTGTCGGACCTGATCCGACAGTGCGGATCAGGTCCGACAGACCTTGCTGAATACGGCGAGCAATACACGCTCGCCGTATTTAGCATTGCACCAGCAGCTCACAAGAGCTGCTGGTGCAACGCCACCCCCTGCAGACTCGCGGACAATGGGCCACCAGCAGGGGGGTGTCAATCAACCCGATCGTACTCGATCGGGTTGATTTCCGGCAATGTCTGTCTGCCTGCTCAGAGCAAGTGGACGGGTTATGGAGCAGCGTTCTTTGTTACCGCTGCTTCATAACTGCTGTTTCTGGCGAGCCTGCAGGCTCGCCAGAAACACGGGGCATCAAGCTCCATACGGAGCTTGATACATATGCCCCTTGGGGTTTATGTTAGGTTTAAACATAACTTTTTTCCCCATAGACATCAGCAGTCTGAACAGCAGTTTCCATTTGCCGCTGCTTAGATATCACGTAGTCTATAGAAAGATACACAAAAAATGCAACTCTTTTTGCAGATAAAATAGTTGAGGGGTGTACATTACCACAATAATCAAAAAAGAAAGAACAACACGGAAGGGGCGCCAGTGGTGCAGATCAATGGAGATTCTAATGGTGTGCCAATATAATATGATCACAGGGTACTCACAATAGGTGAAGGCATTCAATTATGCCAATAGGGGCGGGCTGGATTTTAGCAGCAATCCAGCTGGCTGAGCGAGGAGGCAGCTCTCTATCGGCATCCAAACGGAGAGAAACTAGAGATGTAAAACAAAGTACAGAGGTGCCAATGGTGCAGATCAATGGTGATTTCAGCCACAACAATACCCCAATATGCACAGGATACTCACATGTGGTGGAGGCAATCAATTATGCCCATAGAGACAGGCTGGGTTGTGGGTGTATCCCCAGTAGCATAGCCCTATATAAGGAGGTTAAGAATTGTGTAGAAACATGCCTGAGGAAACAGTATATCTGAGAAACGCGTCGCATGTATTCCTTATGTATAATACATTTTTAACACTGAGATGAGTGGTATTACTTTTTATATTTTTTAATAAATTTACTTTTTTTATCAAATCCACTCCTAGTGTTATGTATGATACTTCCTTTTGCTATGCTACTTTAGAGTACTAACACTCTGACACCCACCCATCCGCTATTCTACCTTGGAACAGCTAGCTGGATTGCTGTGAAATCCAGCCTGTCTCTATGGGCATAATTGATTGCCTCCACCACATGTGAGTATCCTGTGCATATTGGGGTATTGTTGTGGCTGAAATCACCATTGATCTGCACCATTGGCGCCTCTGTACTTTGTTTTACACCACAATAATCAAGACCTATTTGCTGAGAAATGTTAGTTAATTTAAACTATAGAATTCTGTTTGTTTATAAAGCGTATTATGCATTAACGAGAAAAAAAAGAAGACTGAGGCAATAACACACATCAGACAAAACAGATGGGATATCATGTGGGTTTCTCTGTGGGCACTGGACATTATTACATTGTTTTTGGCTGAACAGGACCTTTATTTGGAGCTACTCATATTATTGAACAAAAATGTGTTCACATAAATAAAAATCCATTCTTTATTTCCGCATATTAAATTAAAGTATGAAAGGAATATAAAAAGATATAGCAACAAATAATTAAGATTCTTATTCACATTATGATTATTGCAGATATTAGTCTATAAATTATAAATATGAAGTCCCGAATGGTGTCTGAATGATGCCTTAAAGGGACATTAAACATTAAATTAATTTTCTATGTATATTATTGAAGTTATTCCCCACCACCCTCTAGTCATGGTTCCCTCTACGTTGCAGTCCACTGCATTCCAGTTCTGATATGTGTTTGAAATAATTATTAATTATATTCTCTTTTCCATCATTTGTTGCTGGTTTGATAATGTGATCCCACAATCACTGCTCTATAAACCCACTGTAATAAAAGCAGACCTACAAGGCTTAACATGAGAAGCACTGATGCACACTACATTTTATTATGAGAAAACAATTGATAATTGTATATGCTGATTTTGCACAATAAGAAATAATGCCTATATGCCTCTGTGTTATGCAAGCAGCATTCCTTTTAGTAGCAAGTCTTCCTGCTTTGGTAATTATTGCTCTTGGTTGGTGGAGCATGTCACTCAGATTTGTGTGCATAATGAACGGCAGTTTGATATAATATGTTTTAGCATTAACTGTCTACTTTTTCCTGTTTTAAAATGTAGCTTAAACTCTTTCAAGAATGTGCATTAAACTTATAGAATAGTAAAACATGCTTTGAATTATAAGTTGTTTCTAATAATTGTATTTGTATTTTTAACAGATGGGGATCAAACAGATCAGCTTGAACCATCAGGGGATTCTCAAGATCTTAATCTTCCTACAGTTTTTTCATCGTATGTGACATCAGACTCTGGTGATGCCATTCCAACAGATTCTGGATCTTATAACACTATTAGAAATTTGCCGGCTTATATAGATTCAAGTGCTGTATTTTCTCCTTCATCTATAGCTGACATTTCAACTGTAGAAACAGCTGTGGCTTTCATAAATTATGATGAAAATACTCAAAAAATAATAAATATTTTTGAAGAAATGACATCAACAGATTTAGCACAAATCCCCCCCTTGACTGACACAGAAAACATAAGCCGACAACCTCAACTATCTGAATATGAAAGTACACAATACCTTCCAAAAGATACTGATATTCTAGATAATAGTTATGTCACTGACAACTCATTCTATTGGGAATCTGTATCTACAATACCAACCCCCATGGTTCCTACAGGTGATAATTCTACTGTTTCTGAAGTTAACTTTCATGATAGAGCTCCTGAACTGGACACAAGTGATAAGAACAAATTGGTAAATGGCAGTGCTTCAGCTATAAATCCAGAAATCATTGTGAATAACATAACAGATTCTACTGCTTTGGAGCGTGCAACAAGTGTTACAGCAGACAAAGGGAAAGAACTTGTGGTTTTCTTCAGTCTGAGGGTAACTAATATGCCTTTTTCCGATGACCTGTTCAATAAAAGTTCTCCAGAATATAAAGCACTTGAACAGCAATTTCTAAACCTGGTAAGTTAATATTCTTTGTATAGAAACTGTATTCACATGAAATGAGAGAGAGGTGTCTTTATTATTTTAGTCAAACTCAATACAAAAAAAAACAAGGGAAGGAAAATAAAATCTGTGTTTCCCATTTTCTTTGGTAAAGATTTTGACCACATATGGTACAAAAGTTTTAGAAAAGTATATGGGGGAACACGATGTAATTAGTTTTTAAATGTCATATCCAAAGACAAATCAAATAGCAGTCCCAGCCTTTCTGAACTCTGCTAAAATGTCTAGATCTCCCTGTAGTAATTATGTAGTCACAAACTTTGGCAAATGTGCCTTTCTTTTAGCTTGCACTGATAAAAGTGCTGGGGATTTATCCTGTATCCTGGGACCTATATTCTGCCAACAGGACATCTAAGGGGCACTATCATGGGCTTTTATAAAAAGCTAATTTACATCTGAAGGTTCAACTAATCAAAGATTGTTAATGGTCTCTTGTGTTGTGTTATTCTGTGGAAAATATTTATCAAAAATTGTGATTCATTAGAAACTTTGATGATCAAACTACTTAGAATAATGTGTCTTATTTATCTTCACACAAGGAGAAACGATTTATTAATACAATCTTTAATTATTTCCCATGCTTTCAAAACACTAATCAGTGTTCAAGCTGAACATAAAAGAGAGTTGGTTTTGTAGACTGTATGAGTTCAGTTCAAGTCACATTTTTTATTTATAGCCCAAACTTACTGCAAAGTATTAGTTACCACAAAAATGTGGATGTTTTAAGACCGTTATATCAGATTGCTTGCACAATTATTCAATTACAGCTGCGGAGACACATGATAGTTCCAATCCATTAGAAGAGGTATTTCAAATTTATGTTGTTGCAGTTAATTAGAAGTTAATAAAAAAATAAAAATAAAAGAAGAAAGAAACTTAGTGGTGTTCATGTAGTTTTACACTGTGCAAATTCCCCAATTACTTTGCATTAAGAGTTCCAAAGCAGAATTCCATTCCATTTCCCCATGATTTTTTAATTTTTCAAAATGACCATTGGAAAACGCACTTTGGCCACTTTGGAATGGCATATGTTGCCTTTTTCTGCATACCTAGTTCACATATTTTTATTCCACACAGTCATTTCTGGTTTAATAAAACTTGAAAATATAGCTCAAATCACATTTTTAACCCTTAAAATGAAGACAACAAAAACTTGATCATCAGAATGTTTCTTTATGAATGTAGTTAAATGATCAACAAGTGTTACATTATGCTGGGGCTGTACATGTAGAATATGCTGCTTAACAGTTTCTGAAAAAAAAGTTCTCAAAGCCTTTTTTCGACTCTGAGATCGGTGCTACATGTAAACAGTAAGTGTTAATCTCGTACCTCAGGCTGCCGACTACATAAAATGCATTAGAATTGTAATTACACAAGTCACAAATAGGTATTAGTAGTTACATTTTGAAAAAAACATGTATATGTTTTTACATTTTGTTTCCATGTAGGCCTGTGGAATCCTGTACAAAAAAACTCAAAAAAGGGCAGATTCTTTCCTGTGTTTACCAAGTCCAAAATTAATAATTTAGGTATTTAGTAATTTAACAGTGGTGTTTCTAAGTATAATATAGAAAAGGAAGTAAAAAAAAAAACAACTCAGAGGTACTCAAAGGTTTTGCAACTCTAACATATTGAAATATGCTCTAAGAAAAGAAAACAGTGTATTTTTGCACAATTAGTGCTGCGGAATCTGTTGGCGTCCTACAGCTCTACAAATAACCGACCATAGTAACAAGACAGTGCCTTAAAATCAACTTTGTATGCTTAAATCATGCATATAACAATCTCCAGTGAAAATCATTTGCATACAAATCTTGTTCTTGTCCTAGATATCAGATGTAAAAAAAATCTTACAATTATACTCTCTACTCTATATCTATGTCTAATATTTCTCTTAGAATGTTAATGTCATATTGAAACCCCCAGTAGCTCTAAGGGATAAGGCAATAGATAACTTGCTGTTGGGCTTAATCTACATTCCTGTATGAAAAGTATAGACACATGAGTTATATCACTCAATAAAAAATAAGAATGAAAGGTTTTTTTTTTTTTTCATAATAAGTTTTTATTAATAAATAGGGTACATAAACCAAAAAACAACACAAATAGCATTTGACATAAATCGAAATGAGGTTACACGCAGTCAAGTAAAGGAGGAATGAGTTACATTCAGGAACAGTGCATCTAGGATAAAACTCATAAACACAATAAAGATATTGCCCAATGCGTGCCGAACATATCTGTTGTGATGTTTTGGTCATTCTAAGGAACCATTAAAGTTTTATATTTTAATTAAAGTATCGCAGTGTATGCCATACTTAAGATGTCTGACAGTCATGTGCGGAAACTAATAGGTGTTCATAATAAACATGTATGATAGGTGGAGTGCGAGGTTCTACTCTGTATATCCTCACATGAAGGGGGGTGGGGGGGGAGAGGAAAGGGAAGGAATCAGAGGTGGGAGGGGGGGGGGGGAGAATTTATGTCTCGGTATCTCAGCTCAGTAACAGCGGGGCACATCTCCTAGGGCGACCAGGGACCCAGCCAGAGCAGGCCAACAATGGCCAAGGGAAGGGGGAGTTACGTAGCCAATTTAAGGAGTGTTTCCCAAGGTTCCCATATCTGACTAAAGATAGCAAATTGGTTGTGTATGCGGAAGACATAGTCTTCCATTGATTTGATGTAGTGCAAATGGTCAACCACTGCTTGCCATCGTGGGGGCTGTTGTTTCTTCCAGTTTCTGGCTATCAGCATCTTTACAGATGTCAGCAGGTAGACCAACAGATATCTCTTATACTTCGGAATCTTTTTTATCCCTATATGCAGAAGGGCTAGGCTCGGGGCATCAGGTGTCGGGAGCTCCAGCGCTGCGCAAATCGCAGAGGTCTTAGACCAGAGTGGTCTCAGTCGATCGCACGACCACCACACATGTAGTGGTGTGCCGATCTCGCCACATTCTCTCCAACACAGGGGAGAGTGGCTAGGGTATATAGTGCGAAGCTTGGTCGGCACCAGGTGCCATCTTGTAATGATCTTGAAGTAAAGTTCGTATAGAGTGACACAATGGAGAGCAGCTTTGGTTAGTTGTATAGCCCTAGACCAGTCCAACGGAGTGAAGGTCAAACCCAATTCAGTTTCCCAGGAGATCATATGCCTTGTCTTTACAAGGGTAGGGAGCCCTAGAAGAGATTGGTAGTGAGCAGTCAGGGGTTTGTACAGTTGTTGGTTAGTTTTCCATCTTATCTCCCAGATGGTGGGGGCCCTGATCTTGTCAGTCAGGAATCCCCAAGCCTTCATAAGGGATCTGAGTCTCGTGAGGTCAAAGTCTAGCTGACGAGGGATGCCAAATCTGGCTATCATATCTTGGTTTGTGAGGAGGTTTAGAATGAAAGGTTTTATTAAAAATACTTGTATTATAAGCTTGCCATGTAATTTCAAAATACAAAGTTAAAATTGTTACCAAGAGTATACAATTTAAGGGGTACTTTTGTTTTTTAGGTTTGCTCTTCAACAATGAATACCATAACTCACTGACACTTTACTAAATGTTACAAATGAGAAACAGGACTTGGGAACTATTATTTTAGATTGTTTCAAATTTAGTGAATTTAGTACTGTAGCGAGCAAGGCCAGCAGATTGCTTGGATGTATTGGTAGAGGTATTTGCAGTAGAAATAGGAAGGTTTTTATACCACTTTACAGATCATTAGTTAGGCCTCATCTTGAGTATTGTGTGCAGTTCTGGAGACGATTGCCCCGGAAGGATATAAACAAACATGAATCTGTGCAAAGGACGCCTACCAAAATGGTACATGGTGTAAAAAATAAAATGTACTAGGAGAGGCTCAATTAACTAAATATGTATAGCTTAGAGGAGAGAAGGAGGTGATATGATAGCAACTTTCAAGTGTATTAAAGGGCTTAGTAAAGCTGAGGCTGTGAGTATTTTTCATAACAAGAAAAAATCAAGAACAAGGGGTCATGCTCTCAAGCTGAAGGGCAGTATATTCAGGAGTCATTTGCTGAATCACTTCTTTACAGAAAGGGTGATTGATTCATGGAATAAACTTCCACAAAAGGTAGTAATAAAAAACACTGTGGGGGACATTAAGAACGACTGGGATAAGCAGAAGGCTATCCTACCCACTAGATAAGTTTATACTTTTAAGAAACTTTGGGCAGATTTGTTGGTCCTATGGTTCTTATCTGCTGTCAAATCCTAGGTTTCAAGTTAAACTTAGTTACATTTTGACGTATTTCCCTTTAAACAAAGGCAATAAGGAGCATTATTATTTAGTGACTCGCAGACAGCAAACTCAGTAAATCACAATGAATTGATTATGGTCTTGTCATAAAAATGGAACTACTTTTTTTAAAAAGAATAGTTTTTACATTTTCGTTTTCATATATACAGCTCTAATTCTGCAACAGGATTGAGATCTAGGGCTCCATTTATGAAGCAGCAGATGCTGTTTCAGAGCCCCATTATTTCAGTTTTGCCTGAAACGGAAGTTAAGAAGCAGCGGTCGAGCAGGGGGTGGCGGTTTTGCACAAGCATTTAATCAGAAATGCTTGTGCAATGTTAAATACTGACAGCGTATGCTGTTGGCATTTTTAGCGAGATCGAGCAGTAATGATGCGCTACAGCGAATCATGTCCGCTCACCCTTTATTAAATCTGCCCCCTAGTCATATTCTCGTATGTTTAATTTATTTAGTAATAAATTATTTTTGGTTATAATAAACATTTTTCTTCTCTACTGGTACAGAATTATGCTACAAATCTAGGTGTTTGCCCCTGGATGTATGAGAGAAGTTAAACCTCTTTAAAAGCAACTGGGTATTTTCTTCTGTGATAGATCATGAAACTGTATTTTCTATGTTTTTTATTTGAGGTTTGCATTTATCAGAATTAGATTTCTGCTTGCCTACAGCAACCACAAGGCTGTCTTTTGTGTACAGTACAAAAAAAAAATGTATTTTAAACTCCCTGTTCTGCTTTGTAAACTCAATATAATGGTTGCACAGAACAAGCTGTATTCATGAATAATTTAATAAACTGCAACTGTGCCAATCGTTACATTTAAACATGCACACTTCCTTTTACTTCAATGGGAAATGGGCATAGCTTAAAAATGTCAGAATGTAGTATGTACAGCACAGACAGTAAAATGCTGCACTAACCAGCAGTCAATTTGAGTAAAAACTAAATGAATAATACTGTACTTTGTGGATCTTGTTATCTGCAGTTTGTGGGCTAGATTATGAGTGGAGTGGTAGATTTCCCTCCCCCTCGCATTAACTTCCCTAGAATTAAGCTTTTTGCGCAAAAAACAAAACTTGGAATATCGCGACCCGGTTAACATATTGCCCCCCATAGTCTTCAATAAAGAGCGAAAAGTTAAAAAAAAACACAGATCCGATTGCGTTTTCTCAAGTGTGCTAACCAGACATGAAGGAGTAGATATATACAATGTCGGACAGACATGATTTGTTGTGGTGAACATGTCTGCCCGACATCGCTAAATGCCGACAGCATACACTGTCGGCATTTATCATTGAACAAGCATTTCTGGTGAAATGCTTGTGCAATGCGGCCCCCTGCACATTGCGGCCAATCGACTTTAATCATCCCGATTATGTCCGATCGGCATGATCGTGGTCCGCCACCTCAGAAGGGGTGAAAGAGTTAAGGAACAGCTGTCTTACGACCGCTGCTTCTTAACTCTTGTTCCCTGCCAGCCTGAAGACTTGTGCGGAAACAGCTGCATCCGCAGCATAATAAATCTACCCTGAAATATGAATATTTCACATAGCAGAATATGTTCTATTTGTTTGTAAATACATATTTCTGTATATAGTTGATGTTTTTTTTTGGTAAAATATATATCTATACCTAATTATATAGGTATTATAGGTATAGATACATGACTGCAAAGGGCTCCAATGCACTTAAATATGTGTGTGTTTCTGTATATACAGATCTATTTATGTGTACTGTATATATGTCTGTAAATACATATACACACATATAAATAAACTATATATATATATATATATATATATATATATATACATACATACATACATACATACTTACTCACAGACAGTATATATACATACATATTTAGACATGTATAGGTATGAATCTCTTAAAGCCCTTTCCATTTCTTTTATTTCTTCTAACATCTAAGACCTCATGGGTGCGATCCGATATACAACGCAGGTTTCGGCGCAAGCGTGGAAACCTGCGTCACCCATAATTTCACCTCGCACATCGGGTATAACATATAGGGCACCGGCATTTCCTAAGTGCCATATGTCGGATAAACTAGCGATGTCCAGAAATAAGCGTAAGTACAAATTTCTGGAGTCGCTAGTGACTTACGGCACTTTAGAAACTGCCGGTGCCTAAGAAAACTAACTAAACTTTTAAATGTCCCGTAACAGTCTAACATGCCTCCCAAAAATAAGCCACAAACATATACACCTATATCCGCAATCCCCCCTCTCACTCCTAATAATAAATGTATTAACCCCTAAACCGCCATAGCCCACAACGCAATACACCTATTAAAGTATTAACCCTTAAACCGCCATAGCCCACAACGCAATAACCTATTAAAAGTATTAACTCCTAAACCACCATAGCCCACATAGCCTATTAAATCTATTAACCCCTAATCTGTCGCTGCCACTATAATAAAGTTATTAACCCCTAAACCTAGGTCTAACCCTAACACCCCCCTAACAATAATTATTTAAATAAATCTAAATAATATTACTATTATTAACTAAAGTATTCCTATTTAAAACTAAATACTTACCTATAAAATAAACCCTAAGATAGCTACAATATAATTAATAATTACATTGTAGCTATTTTAGGATTTATTTTTATTTTACAGGCAACTTTTTATTTTAACTAGGTACAATAGCTATTAAATAGTTAACTATTTAATAGCTACCTAGTTAAAATAATTACAAAATTACCTGTAAAATAAATCCCAACCTAAGTTACCATTACACCTAACACTACACTATCATTAAATTAATTAAATAAATTAACTACAATTATCTAAAATTAAATACAATTAAATAAACTAAACTATAGTACAAAAAAAACACTAAATTACAAAAAAAAAGTGACAAGAAGTTTAAACTAATTACACCTAATCTAAGCCCCCCTAATAAAATGAAAAAGCTTCCCAAAATAATAAAATGTCCTACCCTATACTAAATTACAAATAGCCCTTAAAAGGGCCTTTTGCGGGGCATTGCCCCAAAGTAATCAGCTCTTTACCTGTAAAAAAAGAACAATCCCCCCAATATTACAACCCACCACCCACACACCCCTACTCTAAAACCCACCCGATCCCCCTTAAAAAAACCTAACACTACCCCATTGAAGATCACCCTACCTTGAGCCGTCTTCACCCAGCCGGGCCAAAGTCTTCATCCGATCCGGGCACAAGTGGTCCTCCAGCCAGGCAGAAGTCTTCATCCGATCCGGGCACAAGTGGTCCTCCAGCCGTGCAGAAGTCTTCATCCGATCGGGGCAGAAGAGGTCCTCCATCCGGAAAAAAATCTTCATCCAAGCAGCATCTTCTATCCTTCCAGCGAGGAGTGGCTCCATCTTGAAGACATCCGACGCGGAGCATCCTTCCTGCACGACGACTACCCAGCGAATGGTTGGTCCTTTAAATGACGTCATCCAAGATGGCGTCCCTCGAATTCTGATTGGCTGATAGGATTCTATCAGCCAATCGGAATTAAGGTAGGAAAAATCCAATTGGTTGATTTAATCAGCCAATCAGATTGAAGTTCAATCTGATTAGCTGATTGGATCAGCCAATAGAATTGACCTTGCATTCTTGTTGTTTTACAGGTAAAAGAGCTGATTACTTTGGGGTAATGTCCCACAAAAGGCCCTTTTAAGGGCTTTTTGTAATTTAGTTTAAACTTCTTGTATTTTTTTTTCTTTTCTGTAATTTAGTGAGGGGGGGGGGGTTGTACTATAGTTTATTTTATTTAATTGTATTTTATTTTAGCTAATTGTAGTTAATTAATTAATTTATTTATTGATAGTGTAGTGTTAGGTGTATTTGTAACTTAGGTTAGGATTTATTTTACAGGTAATTTTATATATTTATTTTAACTAGGTAGCTATTAAATAGTTATTAACTATTTAATAGCTATTGTACCTAGTTAAAATAAATACAAAGTTGCCTGTAAAATAAATATAAATCCTAAAATAGCTACAATGTAATTATTAATTATATTGTAGCTATCTTAGGGTTTATTTTATAGGTAAGTATTTAGTTTTAAATAGGAATAATTTAGTTAATAATAGTTATATTATTTAGATTTATTTAAATAATAATTAAGTTAGGGGGGTGTTAGGGTTAGACTTAGGTTTAGGGGTTAATACATTTAATATAGTGGCGGCGACGTTGGGGATGGGAGATTAGGGGTTAATAAATTTAATGTATTAACCCCTAAAATTTAATGTATTAATCAGCTCTTTTACCTGTAAAAAAAAAAGAACAGGTTCTTTTTTTTACAGGTAAAAGAGCTGATTACTTTGGGGCAATGCCCCACAAAAGGTCCTTTTAAGGGCTATTTGTAATTTAGTATAGGGTAGAGCATTTTATTATTTTGGTGGGCTTTTTATTTTATTAGGGGGCTTAGATTAGGTGTAATTAGTTTAAACTTCTTGTATTTTTTTTATTTTCTGTAATTTAGTGGGGGGGTTTTGTACTACAGTTTATTTAATTTAATTATATTTTATTTTAGCTAATTGTAGTTAATTAATTTAATTTATTCATTGATAGTGTAGTGTTAGGTGTATTTGTAACTTAGGTTAGGATTTATTTTACAGGTAATATTGTAATTATTTTAACTAGGTAGCTATTAAAAAGTTATTAACTATTTAATAGCTATTGTACCTAGTTAAAATAAATACAAAGTTGCCTGTAAAATAAAAATAAATTATTAATTATATTGTAGCTATCTTAGGGTTTATTTTATAGGTAAGTATTTAGTTTTAAATAGGAATAATTTAGTTAATAATAGTTATATTATTTAGATTTATTTAAATAATAATTAAGTTAGGGGGGTGTTAGGGTTAGACTTAGGTTTAGGGGTTAATAAATTTAATATAGTGGCGGCGACGTTGGGGACAGGAGATTAGGGGTTAATAAATTTAATGTAGGTGGCGGCATTGTAGGGGGATCAGATTAGGGGTTAATAAATTTAATGTAGGTGGTGGCAGAGTCTGAGAGCGGTTAAACACTTTATTTAGGTGCGGCGGGGTCCGGGAGCGGCGGTTTAGGGGTTAAACACTTTATTTAGGTGCGGCAGGGTCGGGAGCGGCAGTTTAGGGGTTAATACATATAATGTAGGTGGCGGTGGGCTCCGGGAGTGGTGGTTTAGGGGTTAATACACTTTATTAGTTGTTGCGGGGGGGGGATTGCGGTTGACAGGTAGATAGATATTGCGCATGCGTTAGGTGTTAGGTTTTTTTTTGGAAAACATTTTAGGGAGTTACGGGGCTCCAATACTCAGCGCAAGGCTTGCTACGGCTGCTTTTTATGGCGAGGTGAAAATGGAGTAAGATTTCTCCATTTTCGCCACGTAAGTCCGTGCGCTGGATATTGGATACCAAATTGTGCGTCTTTTATATGTTAGTCTATGGGTAAAAAAACTATGTCCGACGGGTGAAATATACGTGCCACATTTATATGCGGCGCTGTATATAGGATACCAAAAATGCACAAAAACCGGCATCGCCGGCTTTTGCAGGCGACGCTGCATATCGGATGGGGCCCCATATGTTTTAGCCCTTATAACTTTTTTGTAATGCACATTTTTTTTAAAATAAGTTTTTTAGATAGTGTTATGAGTGTAACTGTACTTTTAAATGTATTTTTACGTGTTTTTTGCATCTTTTTAATTGAGCGTAACAGTTAACAAGCTATCCTGTTGCGTGTTAAATTTAATGCAAGTTTACTTTGAACTCATAATATGCACACAACTTCCAACGCACGCAAAGAGCTACGATAAACCCTTTTTGGTTTGCGACAGTCAGTGCACCACTCATAATCTAGCACTTTATATGCGATATTTTGAGCGAAGATTCTGTTAAAATTTCTAATTTGAAAGTTGCCTAACTTTGGAAGTAGATTCCTAAATTAAACTGCCCTCACTACCCTCTTGGAAGCAGCAGAATATCATCAATGGCATCACACATGACTTTGTTTATGATGTAATCAATAGAATCACTAGTATCAATTTCCTACTGCTGGAGGAGAATCTTATTTAAGCCACTGGTGACAGTTTTACCCCCCCCCCCCCCCCCACACACACACACACAGAATATATATATTATATTATATTACATTATATTATATATTATATATATATATATATATATATATCCATCAGTACAGAAAGCACTCTTGAGATTTGACTTAAAACTTGGTTCCTTTTTTAAGTAAGGTTTTGGAGTTTGACCCCCTTCTTCAGACCCTTTGGTGTTTTAAAGGGTCTGAAGTCATGGGTCAAACCCCAAAACATAACTTAATAAAGGAACCAAGTTTTAAGTCAAATCCATAGAGTGCCTTCTGTATTTATATATATATATACCCAACAAGTTGCACTCTCACAAACTCAGTTCCTCAAGACCAGGGTGCAGCAACAGTGAATATAGTCCGATATAAAGGCAAATGCACTCTCTAGATTTAAATAATGTGGCTTTATTGCGTGTAAACATGTTCGGGGTCTTCACCCCTTCCTCAGACTAAGGAAGGGTTTATAACCCTGAAAACGTTTAAACGCAATAAAATCACATTAATATATACAGTATATATATGTGTGTGTGTGTTTTGTTAAGCACCCTGGTCTGGAATGAGTAACAGAAAGTGTATGTTCATAGCTTATCTAGTGGAACATATGTATCACTGGCCCTGAACTTACACAGCATCATCTAAAATATTGTTTGTGCTTTCAGACGTTTTACATACAGTACATTATTGCTGACGGTACAAAACATATTACCCTCTGTCTAAAGGGATACTCTAATGAAAAAAAGTTCTAATTCATTATACTGAACTTACTGATGCCCTGATGATCTCCACTCTGGTAAGATTACCTAAGAATTTTTGCCAGTGCTGTGATGTCCCTAAAATGGAAAGGCAAATGTAGCTTGAGTGCTGTATATCTTGCTATGCAGACTTGTGGATGTGAAGGAGAGACACCTATTTTAGAATATAATGTTTAAAAATGTCTCTGCATGATTTCTCTCCATGATGTTAAGTCTTTGATCATCAGCCATATGTGTTTTTGAAGACCTAGAATTGCTATTCTCTAGTAGAACACTAGGTGGTGATTGATTTGTGTTAAAAAAATGAATTGTGCTTTGTTCCACGCTCCTTAGAGAGGCCAAAAAGAGAAGAAGGCTTTTTAACTGCTGCAAATTACCTACACCATCTTTTTTTATTTGCAGCCTTATGGGAACCTAGGTAAATAATTTGCTTTTTAGGCTTCTTGGGAATGTAAAACAAGCACATATTTTTTACCCAAAAGTAAGAGGTGCTTTAAAGACTGCTAGATTACGAGTTTTGTGTTCGTGTTTTGATGCTGAAAAAATGGCCATTTCACCGTATAAACAGTAACACAGCCATTACGAGTCTTGTTGGTATAGCTATACCGCAAGCATTTTAGCCTGTATCGCAATCCCAGCACTCAAAAAAATGACGTTTTTGCGTGGGATTTCCATAGCGCCAGTATTACAAGTTGTCCAGAGAGGCTGAAATGCTTGCGTTCCAGCCTATACCGACACGATCCATTCCGCTATTTGAAAGCAGTAGTTATGAGTTTTGCGCAACAAAAATGTTTCACAAAACTCATAACTAAAATGTTACAAAGTACACAAACACCCATAAACTACCTATTAACCCCTATTTCGCCACCCTCCCGCATCGCAAACACTATTTAAAATTTATTAACCCATAATCTGCCGCTCCCGACATCGCCGCCACTAAATAAAATGTTTTTAACCCTAAACATCTGGCCTCCCACATCACTGCCACTAAATAAACTTATTAACCCTTAAAAACCGCTGGGCCCACACATTGTAAAAAACTAAATTAAACTATTAACCCCTAAACCCAACAAAACTTATCTGTGAAATAAAAAAAAGTTTAAACTAACAATTAACCTAACATAAATATAATGCTAAAATTAAATAACTACCAATTAAATAAACTAAATTACACATTAAAAAAAATCTAACACTACTAAAAAAATGTAAGTCTAAAATTACAAAAAATAAAAAAATACTAAATTACAAATAATAAAACACTAAATTATGAAAAATAACAAACAAAATTATCTAAAATAAAAACAATTAAGCCTAATCTTATAGTCCTATAAGAATAAAAAAGCCCTTCCCCAAAATTAAAAAACCATAGCCTACAATAAACTACCAATAACCCTTAAAAGGGCCTTTTGTAGTGCATTGCCCTAAAGAAATATAAAGACCCCCCAACAGTAAAATCCACCACCCAACCAACCCCCTAAAATAAAAAACCTAAAGCTACCCATTACCCTGAAAAGGGCATTTGTATAGGCTTTGCCCTTAAAAGGGCATTCAGCTCTTTTTCATTGCCCTGAAAAGGACATTTAGCCGCCACTAAATAAAATGTTTTTAACCCTAAACATCTGGCCTCCCACATCACTGCCACTAAATAAACTTATTAACCCTTAAAAACCGCTGGGCCCACACATTGTAAAAAACTAAATTAAACTATTAACCCCTAAACCCAACAAAACTTATCTGTGAAATAAAAAAAAGTTTAAACTAACAATTAACCTAACATAAATATAATGCTAAAATTAAATAACTACCAATTAAATAAACTAAATTACACATTAAAAAAAATCTAACACTACTAAAAAAATGTAAGTCTAAAATTACAAAAAATAAAAAAATACTAAATTACAAATAATAAAACACTAAATTATGAAAAATAACAAACAAAATTATCTAAAATAAAAACAATTAAGCCTAATCTTATAGTCCTATAAGAATAAAAAAGCCCTTCCACAAAATTAAAAAACCATAGCCTACAATAAACTACCAATAACCCTTAAAAGGGCCTTTTGTAGTGCATTGCCCTAAAGAAATATAAAGACCCCCCAACAGTAAAATCCACCACCCAACCAACCCCCTAAAATAAAAAACCTAAAGCTACCCATTACCCTGAAAAGGGCATTTGTATAGGCTTTGCCCTTAAAAGGGCATTCAGCTCTTTTTCATTGCCCTGAAAAGGACATTTAGCTCTTTTACCTAAAACCCAAACCCTAATCTAAAAAAAAAACACAAAAAAAAAGTTAAAAAAAAAAACCTAACACTAACTCCCAACGATCCACTTACAGTTTCTGAAGTCTAGACATCCAGGCGGCAAGATGTCTTTATCCAGGCAGCGAGGTCTTCATCCATCCAGGTGGCGTCTTCTATCATTATCCAGACGGCATCTTCTATCTTTATCCCAGTGGCGTCTTCTATCTTCATCCCGGCAGCATCTTCTATCTTCATGTCGACGGTGCAAAGCGGGTCCATCCTTGAAGACATCCAGCGTGGAGCGTCCTTTTCATACGGTCACCACCGTACACTGAATCTTCAATGCAAGGGAGCCTTTTCAAAATGGTGTCCCTTGCATTCCTATTGGCTGATTTGATTTTTGAAATTCAAATCAGCCAATAGGATGAGAGCTACTGAAATCCTATTGGCTGTTCAAATCAGCCAATAGGATGAGAGCTACTGAAAGTCTATTGGCTGATTTGAACAGCCAATAGAATTTCAGTAGCTCTCATCCTATTGGCTGATTTGAATTTCAAAAATCAAATCAGCCAATAGGAATGCAAGGGACGCCATTTTGAAAAGGCTCCCTTGCATTGAAGATTCAATGTACGGTGGTGACCGTATGAAGAGGACACTCCGCGCCAGATGTCTTCAAGGATGGACCCGCTCCACGCCGCCAGGATGAAGATAGAAGATGCCGCCGGGATGGATGAAGACCTCGCCGCCTGGATGAAGACTTGTCGCCGCCAGGATGTGCGGACTTCAGAAACTGTAAGTGGATTGTCGGGGGTTAGTGTTAGGGGTTTTTTTTACTTTTTTTGGGTGTTTTTTTTTTCTTAGATTAGGGTTTGGGCTTTAGGTAAAAGAAATGCGCTTTTCAGGGCAATGAAAAAGAGCTGAATGCCCTTTTAAGGGCAATGCCTATACAAATGCCCTTTTCAGGGCAATGGGTAGCTTAGGTTTTTGTTAGAGTTAGGTTTTTTTTATTTTGGGGGGTTGGTTGGGTGGTGGGTTTTACTGTTGGTGGTCTTTGTATTATTTTTACAGGTAAAAGAGCTAATTTCTTTAGGGCAATGCCCTACAAAAAGCCCTGTTAAGGGCTATTGATAGTTTATTGTAGGCTAGGGTTTTTTTTTATTTTGGGGGGGCTTTTTTATTTTTATATAGGGCTATTAGATTAGGTGTAATTGTTTTTATTTTGGATAATTTCGTTTGTTATTTTTTGTAATTTAGTATTTTTTATTTTTTGTAATTTTAGACTTACATTTTTTTAGTAGTGTTAGTTTTTTTAATGTGTAATTTAGTTTATTTAATTGGTAGTTATTTTAATTTTAGTATAATAGTTATGTTAATTATTAGTTTAAAAACTTAGGTTTTTTTAATTTCGCAGATAAGTTTTTATTTATTTTAAGATAGGGATATTGCAATTTTAATTTAAACTTAGAGGGTTGTTAGGTTTATGGGTTAATAGTTTAATTTAGTTTTTTGCGATGTGGGGGGCTGGCGGTTTAGGGGTTAATAGGTTTATTTAGTGGCAGTGATGTTGGTGAGAGGTGGAATAGGGGTTAATATCTTTATTATAGTGTGGGAGATGTTGGGGTGCGGGGGAATAGGGGTTAATAACTTTATTATAGTAACAGCAATGTCAGGGAGTGGCGGAATAGGGGTTAAAAACTTTTATTAGTGGCGGCGATGTCGGGAGCGGCAGATTAGGGGTTAATAACTTTATTTCGGTGTCGGCAATGTTGGGGTCTATGTTAGGGTGTTAGGTTTAAATGTAACTTTTTTCCCCCATAGACATCAATGTGGTTGCGTTACGGAGCTTTTTATTCCGCGCTTCAGGGGTTTCTAACACTCTCTCCCCATGAATCTCTATGGGGAAAGCGTGCACAAGCATCTATTCTCAGCCTTTGGATTTTGTGCAGTATGGAGCTTATCGCCACCATATCGCACGCACAAGGCGGCTTTTCAGAAACTTGTAATGGCAGCACTATGGAGGGTGAAATAATGAAACTTTTTGTTTCGTTTCGCACCCTCTATAGCGCAAAACTCGTAATCTAGGCATATTTTTCTAAAAAACATTCCTCAAATATAAAATAATGCGTCCTAAAGAATTTTAATTAAAAATATTAACTTTTTTTTTCTTTCTTGCAGCTTCTCCCATACCTTCAGTCTAACCTTACAGGATTTAAGGATGTTGAAATTCTTAATTTTAAAAAGGGGAGCGTGATTATCAATAGTAAACTGAAATTTGCTAAGTCTGTGCCCTACAATGTCACAGAAGCAGTGCACTGTGTTTTGGAAGACTTTTGCAATGTTGCAGCCCAGCTCCTCAATTTACAGATTGACAGCTATTCCCTTGACATTGAACCTGGTAAGGATATATGAAACCAACTGTATTCTCTACTTAACAGATTGTAAATGGTTCTTAATTGAAATTATTTTTCATATGTTGTTGTAGCGCAATACGTATAGGCAACACATACTAGTTCATGGTCATGATCTGTTACAGAAATCAAGCCCCCCCGCCACACTTTTTAATAAGCACAAAGACATTGGAAATGTGTTGTCAGTTATTTAGGTTGAACAGTGTTTTCCATAAAAAAGCAAATAAAACCACTATTTAATACAATTGAATTAAGATTTTTAGCTTTGTACTCTTGGATTTAAACTGTGATTTGGAAACCCATTGTTTGCGGTCCTCAGGAAGGCCAAGGGCTCAGCACAATTCACTTCTTGCATTACCTGTTGAGAGACCCTTACATCTGGCGGATTCTGTTTGGATACTGATCAACCTAACTACAGTGGAGAAATATCTAAATAATGTTCATTGGTTTCAGTCAGTTTAATGCTAACCTCCAGGTGCCAGTCCTAAGTTAAACTGTTCTACAGATAAGGTGAATCAATTAATACTTGCTGGAGCATGTATCTGCTTCAGTAGTGATTAGTTCATAGTATTAGCCCACATTCACATAGATTACAAGTTTTGCGCTATAGAGGGTGCAAAACGAACGCAACAAAAGTTGCGTTATTTCACCCTCCATAGCGCTGCCATTACGAGTTTTGAAAAAGTCGCCATGTGAGTGCAATGTGGTTGCGATGAGCTCCATACCGCTCAAAATACAAGTACTGCTTTGATGTGCTTGTGCACGCTTTCTCCATAAACATCAATGGAGAGAAAGTGTTAGAAAAAAACCTAACACCTGCGATCGCGGAATGAAAAGCTCCGTAACGCAACCCCATTGATGTCTATGGGAAAAAAAAAGTTATGTTTAAACCTAACACCCTAACATAAACCCCATGTCTTAACACCCCTAATCTGCTGCCCCAGACATCTCCAACACATACATAAACTTATTAACCCCTAAACTGCTGCTCCCGACATCACCGCCACCAAAATAAATCTATTAACCCCCTAATCTGCTGCTCCCGATATCAGCACCACTATAATAAAGTTATTAACCCCTATCCCCCTGCACCCCAACATCACCCACACTATAATAAAGATATTAACCCCTATTCCACTGCTCCCTGACATCGCTGCCACTAAATAAAGTTATTAACCCCTAAACCTCTGGCCTCCCACATCACTGCCACTAAATAAACCTATTAACCCCTAAACCGCCAGCCCCCCACATCGCAAAAAACTAAATTAAATGATTAACCCCTAAACCTAACATCCCCCCTTGGGGTTAGTGTTAGGTTTTTTTAAACTTTTTTTGGGTGTTTTTTTTTTTTATTAGGGTTTTGGGCATTCTTAAAATAGCTAAATGCCCTTTTAAGGGCAATGAAAAGGAGCTGAATGCCCTTTTAAGGGCAATGAAAAGGAGCTGAATGCCCTTTTAAGGGCAATGCCCATACAAATGCTCTTTTCAGGGCAATGGGTAGCTTAGGTTTTTTTTTTAGAGTTAGGTTTTTTATTTTGGGGGGATGGTTAGGAGGTGGGTTTTACTGCTGGGGGGTCTTTGTATTTTTTACAGGGAAAAGAGCTGATTTATTTAAGGCAATGCCCTACAAAAAAGGCCCTTTTAAGGGCTATTGGTAGTTTATTGTATTATTTTTTTATTTTGGATAATTTCGTTTGCTATTTTTCGTAATGTAGTCTTTGTTATTTTTTGTACTTTTGTATTTTTTATTTTTTGTACTTTAGTATTTTTAAATTTTTGTAATGGTAGATTTAATTTTTTAAGAAGGGTTAGGTTTTTTAATGTGTAATTTAATTATTTTCTATTGTAGTTATTTTAATTTTAGTATAATAGTAATGTTAGTTTAATTTATAGTTTAAATTAAGGTTTTCTTAATTTCCCAGGTAAGTTTTTATTTATTTAAGATAGAGATCTTGTAATTTTAATTTAGGTTTAGGGGTTAATAGTTTAATTTAGTTTTTGGCGATGTGGGGGGCTGGCGGTGTAGAGGTTAATAGGTTTATTTAGTGGCAGTGATGTGGGAGGCCAGAGGTTTAGGGGTTAATAACTTTATTTAGTGGGGGCAATGTCGGGGAGTTGCGGAATAGAGGTTAATATCTTTTTTATAGTGTGGGCGATTTTGGGGTGTGGGGGAATAGGGGTTAATACATTTTATTAGTGGCAGCGATGTCCGGAGCGGCAGATTAGGGGTTAATAATTTTATTATAGTGTTTGCGATGCGGGAGGGCCTCGGTTTATGGGTTAATAGGTAGTTTATGGGTGTTAGTGTACTTTGTAACTGTTTAGTTATGAGTTTTGTGTAACAGTTTTGTTGCGTAAAACTCATAACTACTGGTCTCAGATTGCGAAATAAATTGCGTCGGTATAGGGTGTAACACAAGTTTTTTAGCCTCACCGCAAAACTTGTAATGGCAGCGCTATGGAAATCCCATGCAATAAACATAATTTTTTCGAGTGCAGGACTGATGTTGCGTTACAGGCTAAAAGGCTTGCGGTACAGTTATACCGACAAGACTCGTAATGACTGCGTTGCTGTTTTAATGCTGAAATTGCCATTTTTCAGCGTTAAAACACGAACGCAAAACTCGTAATCTAGGTGATTGCTACATGCTTATTGTTATGGGCTTGAACCGTATCTGCAGCTTCTGATAAATCAAACCAGTCATACTCCAAAATTCAAAAATATCTCTTTCCTAAAAAAATACACGGCTAGATTTAGAGTTTTGTCGGTAACGACCCGCGTAGCTAACACTGGCTTTTTTCTGACCGCACCTTTTAAATAACTCTGGTATTGAGAGTTCACAGAATGGCTGCGTTAGGCTCCAAAAAAGGAGCGTAGAGCATATTTAACGCAACTTCAACTCTCGATACCAGAGTTGCTTACGGACGCGGCCAGCTTCAAAAACGTGCTCGTGCACGATTCCCCCATAGAAAACAATGGGGCTGTTTGAGCTGAAAAAAAACCTAACACCTGCAAAAAAGCCGCGTTCAGCTCCTAATGCAGCCCCATTGTTTGCTATGGGGAAACACTTCCTATGTCTGCACCTAACACTCTAACATGTACCCCGAGTCTAAACACCCCTAACCTTACACTTATTAACCCCTAATCTGCCGCCCCCGCTATCGTTGACCCCTGCATATTATTATTAACCCCTAATCTGCCGCTCCGTAAACCGCCTCTACTTACATTATCCCTATGTACCCCTAATCTGCTGCCCCTAACACTGCCGACCCCTATATTATATTTATTAACCCCTAATCTGCCCCCCACAACGTCGCCTCCACCTGCCTACACTTATTAACCCCTAATCTGCCGAGCGCACCGCACCGCTATTATAATAAAGTTATTAATCCCTAATCCGCCTCACTAACCCTATAATAAATAGTATTAACCCCTAATCTGCCCTCCCTAACATCGCCGACACCTAACTTCAAACATTAACCCCTAATCTGCCGACTGGAGCTCACCGCTATTCTAATAAATGTATTAACCCCTAAAGCTAAGTCTAACCCTAACACTAACACCCCCCTAAGTTAAATATAATTTAAATCTAACGAAATTAATTAACTCTTATTAAATAAATTATTCCTATTTAAAGCTAAATACTTACCTGTAAAATAAATCCTAATATAGCTACAATATAAATTATAATTATATTATAGCTATTTTAGGATTTATATTTATTTTACAGGTAACTTTGTATTTATTTTAACCAGGTACAATAGCAATTAAATAGTTAAGAACTATTTAATAGCTAAAATAGTTAAAATAATTACAAAATTACCTGTAAAATAAATCCTAACCTAAGTTACAATTAAACCTAACACTACACTATCAATAAATAAATTAAATAAAATACCTACAATTACCTACAGTTAAACCTAACACTACACTATCAATAAATTAATTAAATACAATATCTACAAATAAATACAATTAAATAAACTAACTAAAGTACAAAAAATAAAAAAGAAATAAGTTACAAAAAATAAAAAAATATTTCCAAACATTAGAAAAATATTACAACAATTTTAAACTAATTACACCTACTCTAAGCCCCCTAATAAAATAACAAAGACCCCCAAAATAAAAAAATGCCCTACCCTATTCTAAATTACAAAAGTTCAAAGCTCTTTTACCTTACCAGCCCTGAACAGGGCCCTATGCGGGGCATGCCCCAAGAAATTCAGCTCTTTTGCCTGTAAAAAAACACATACAATACCCCCCCCCCCAACATTACAACCCACCACCCACATACCCCTAATCTAACCCAAACCCCCCTTAAATAAACCTAACACTAAGCCCCTGAAGATCTTCCTACCTTGTCTTCACCTCACTGGGTATCACACCGATCCGTCCTGGCTCCGATATCTTCATCCAACCCAAGCGGGGGCTAGACATCCATCATCCGACGGCTAAAGAAGTCCAGAAGAGGGTCCAAAGTCTTCATCCTATCCGGGAAGAAGAGTAGATCCGGACCGGCAACCATCTTCTTCCAAGCGGCATCTTCTATCTTCATCCGATGAGGACCGGCTCCATCGTGAAGACCTCCAGCGCGGACCCATCTTCTTCCGATGACGTCCAACTGACTTTAAGGGACGTCATCCAAGATGGCGTCCCTCGAATTCCGATTGGCTGATAAGATTCTATCAGCCAATCGGAATTAAGGTAGGAAAATTCTGATTGGCTGATGGAATCAGCCAATCAGAATCAAGTTCAATCCGATTGGCTGATCCGATCAGCCAATCAGATTGAGCTCGCATTCTATTGGCTGTTCCGATCAGCCAATAGAATGTGAGCTCAATCTGATTGGCTGATCGGATCAGCCAATCGGATTGAACTTGATTCTGATTGGCTGATTCCATCAGCCAATCAGAATTTTCCTACCTTAATTCCGATTGGCTGATGGAATCCTATCAGCCAATCGGAATTCGAGGGACGCCATCTTGGATGACGTCCCTTAAAGGAACCGTCATTCTTCAGTTGGACGTTGTCGGAAGAAAATGTGTCCAAGCTGGAGGTCTTCACGATGGAGCCGGTCCTCATCGGATGAAGATAGAAGATGCCGCTTGGAAGAAGATGGTTGCCGGTCCGGATCTACTCTTCTTCCCGGATAGGATGAAGACTTTGGACCCTCTTCTGGACTTCTTCAGCCGTTGGATGATGGATGTCTAGCCCCCGCTTGGGTTGGATGAAGATATCGGAGCCAGGACGGATCGGTGTGATACCCGGTGAGGTGAAGACAAGGTAGGAAGATCTTCAGGGGCTTAGTGTTAGGTTTATTTAAGGGGGGTTTGGGTTAGATTAGGGGTATGTGGGTGGTGGGTTGTAATGTTGGGGGGGTATTGTATGTGTTTTTTTACAGGCAAAAGAGCTGAATTTCTTGGGGCATGCCCCGCAAAGGGCCCTGTTCAAGGCTGGTAAGTTAAAAGAGCTTTGAACTTTTGTAATTTAGAATAGGGTAGGGCATTTTTTTATTTTGGGGGTCTTTGTTATTTTATTAGGGGGCTTAGAGTAGGTGTAATTAGTTTAAAATTCTTGTAATATTTTTCTAATGTTTGTAAATATTTTTTTATTTTTTGTAACTTAGTTCTTTTTTATTTTTTGTACTTTAGTTAGTTTATTTAATTGTATTTATTTGTAGATATTGTATTTAATTAATTTATTGATAGTGTAGTGTTAGGTTTAATTGTAGGTAATTGTAGGTATTTTATTTAATTTATTTATTGATAGTGTAGTGTTAGGTTTAATTGTAACTTAGGTTAGGATTTATTTTACAGGTAAATTTGTAATTATTTTAACTATTTTAGCTATTAAATAGTTCTTAACTATTTAATAGCTATTGTACCTGGTTAAAATAAATACAGAGTTACCTGTAAAATAAATATAAATCCTAAAATAGCTATAATATAATTTATATTGTAGCTATATTAGGGTTTATTTTACAGGTAAGTATTTAGATTTAAATAGGAATAATCTATTTAATAAGAGTTAATTTATTTTGTTAGATTTAAATTATATTTAACTTAGGGGGTGTTAGGGTTAGGGTTAGACTTAGCTTTAGGGGTTAATCCATTTATTACAGTAGCGGCGAGATTCGGTCGGCAGATTAGGGGTTAATAATTGAAGTTAGGTGTCGGCGATGTTAGGGAGGGCAGATTAGGGGTTAATACTATTTATTATAGGGTTATTGAGGCGGGAGTGAGGCGGATTAGGGGTTAATAACTTTATTATAGTAGCGGTGCGGTCCGCTCGGCAGATTAGGGGTTAATAAGTGTAGGCAGGTGGAGGCGACGTTGAGGGGGGCAGATTAGGGGTTAATAAATATAATATAGGGGTTGGCGGTGTTAGGGGCAGCAGATTAGGGGTACATAAGTATAACGTAGGTGGCGGTCGGCAGATTAGGGGTTAATTATTGTAGGTAGCTGGCGGCGACGTTGTGGGGGGCAGGTTAGGGGTTAATAAATATAATATAGGGGTCGGCGGTGTTAGGGGCAGCAGATTAGGGGTACATAAGTATAACGTAGGTGGCGGTTGGCAGATTAGGGGTTAAAAAAATTTAATCGAGTGGCGGCGATGTGAGGGGACCTCGGTTTAAGGGTACATAGGTAGTTTATGGGTGTTAGTGTACTTTAGAGCACAGTAGTTAAGAGCTTTATTAACCGGCGTTAGCCCAGAAAGCTCTTAACTACTGACTTTTTTCTGCGGCTGGAGTTTTGTCGTTAGATTTCTAACGCTCACTTCAGACACGACTCTAAATACCGGAGTTAGAAAGATCCCATTGAAAAGATAGGATACGCAATTGACGTAAGGGGATCTGCGGTATGGAAAAGTCGCGGCTGAAAAGTGAGCGTTAGACCCTTTCCTGACTGATTCCAAATACCGGCGGTAGCCTAAAACCAGCGTTAGGAGCGTCTAACGCTGGTTTTCACGGCTGCCGCCAAACTCTAAATCTAGGCCACAGTGATCTCAAACTTTTACTATTACAATCTTATACTTTTAATAGAAGCTCAGCATCTGGTGCTGTTGGTGTGTTTACCTGATGTTTTTCAGAAATGATAACAAATATAAATAGTAAACAACAGTTTGTAGGTGTGACATAAAGGGCTCGATTTATAAAGTGACGAGCGGACATGAGACAAATGCTTCAATACTTTTGTTTATTACATTTTTTAACATTCCAAAATATTACAACCATGTATTGTACATGTATACCAAACAGAAAAAATAAAGTCATTTGAGAAGTCCTTGGCATAAAGCATATCTTGCAAAGCAAACTATTGTTATGTGATTAGACATATGGATGCAGGCATTTTTATACAAACATATGTTCTTACTCACTAGTGGGTTTTAACTCTGTCTTTATTGTCTCATCTCTCTTTTTAAACTTTTGAACCATCCAACTAAGCAAAAGGGATTTTTATGTGTTAAGAAACGCTCTCTCTTATTTTTGAGAGATAACCCTTTAAAATGTATATATTTTGCTCACTTTTTACTGGAGTGAACATAGATTTAGTTTTAGAATAGGTTTTTTAGCGGGGTTCTTTTTTTGGGGGGGCATTCATTTTAGGATAGGGTTTGTGTTGGGGGTTGTGGCTATTGAACGGTTATTACTGTTATCAGGGATTGTTTGCATTGTGGGTTGTGTTGGTTTTTGGGGCTAATAGTGTATTAGCGTGTTTGTGTTGGGGTTTGTGGCATTTAAGGGGTTAACAGAATTGGTGGGTTTTGCTCTGGGCTTGTAGTGGTGGGGCAGAGGTTAGAGAAATGTTTAAGTATTTGATTAATGTTTGTGCCCTTGATAGTCATTTTGCTAGTTTAATTAATAGTGCTCACAAAATCATCAAGGTACACAGCAAATGAACCAACTGCTTGCTATATTATATATATATTGAAATAATTTTAGCAGTACTAGCGTGGCATATTGCTTGCATTTTTGTCCTTCATTTTTAATCCCCCCCCCCTTTAATGAGCCTTCATGCTCCTTTAGATATGAAACACATGTTATTGATTTATGAAAACTTGTCTAGAAAGATAAAAAAAAATTGATTCAATTTTCTATGCAAATAGATACTAAAGATGTACATATTGGGGGGTAAACAAAAATCTAGATTATTTTACTTTTTGTCTAGTACAACACTATAGACTAGTAACTTTTTCAACAACAAAAAACCCACTCCCTAAACCCTACCATTATAATTACCCCTAAGACCAGGACTACACATTAACCTCTTCCTATCCTGACTATAGTCAACTCCTATACTCCAAACCGAATTACTCCTAACTGTGACCACCTACTCCACATGAACCTTGTTCTACTTTTTTTTTAGCAATGAATATCTACACCTCTAGGTTCCTAAATTATTTTTCAACTAACCTTAATGCACAGCAGCACATTTCAAAATTCATATAACTGCATTTACATTTAGACTTCTAAGAAAAGTTAACATAGGTTATTGATAAGCAAACACACTCAAGTAGGCAGAATACATACACATCTAACACATATGCGTGCTCCTGTTTTACATTTAGACATGGAATAAGTTGGGTTATATTTTCTTAAGACTGAAGGAGCTTAAAAAAACTAGCACCAGAAAAGAAAAACTTGCACATTTTATGTAGCACTTCATTTAATGTTCTGGTTCCTTAACATAAGAATGTGGCAATCTGCTTTTTACATTACAGCTCCATTCATGCTTGCTACTTTATTGGCCGCTTATGGCCAGGTTTTTACATACAGAACAGTGTTTGTATAGGCAGATATTTCAGACTTAGTTGTAACCTTTAAAGCTTAGGAATGCTGAGCAAATGCTTTGTTAAATTTTATTGGAATATATGTTGGTTATTTATTTATACAGTTTAAGAAATTCAGGGATGTACAGCACAGCAAAATGAATCATTGTAATGGGCTTGTCTTGGTACCTTGCTTCTGTGCACAAATTAGGCACTTAATAGCATTTGTTTATTATACTTACTCATAACAACAATGCTATCATTCTAAATATTCATTTAAAACCATATTAAATAATCATAGATGAATTGTTAGTTCTTGACTATGCACTCATTTTTTCTATCTTAAAAGCAATTCAGTAGAATAAATTATCCATTTTTACACAGGATGTACAATTCAGGAATATTTTAATTAAAAGGTTTAAATAGCCAAAGTATTTCATGATCTATATTAGTGGTTGGCATGGGGAATATTTTATATCCATAGATTACTATTTACCTAAAAAAATCTAATTTACTAATCTTTTTTGGAGTATGTGGGTAATGGTGTTGCTTTACAGGAACAGGAGGGTGTTATGTACCCCAATATTATTGCACCCCATTTACTGCTTCTGTAGAGACATGTGCCTGCATGTAATAGCTTAAAGGAACATTAAATACAAAATACATTTTATACACATAGGGCTGCTTGAGCATTAACTGTGCTAGAAGTTCGGCATTTTGTGCGTCGGGTTGCACTTGTTTTATGAGTTGAAAGTAAACTGTTTTCACTCGTAATCTAACCCAACTATGCAAAAAGCCGAACTTAGAATATCGCATGTGCTTTCAAGTATTCCCCAAAGCAGGTCAATGGAGAATAAAAAAGTAGAAAAAAACACCCTACTCACGCACAAACCCGATCGCATATTCTCATGTGTGCTAAGCCGGCATGAAAATATGAATATTTCACGTTCCAATGTTCTTCACATAGCAGAATTTGTTCTATTTATTCTTAAATAAATATTTCTACATATATCTGATGGTATTTTGGAATAATATTTATCTATGCCAATATATATACATTATTATATAATAGGTATAGATATATACAGATATATATAGGAATATATATTTTAAAATACTTAAAACATATTCTGCTATGTGCAGAACATTGGACTGTGAAATATTTAAAAGAAAATACATAGTATAACAAATGGCTCCAACGCACTTAAATATATGTCTATATTTGTGTACATATATATGTATGTGTTTATATGTGTATAAATAAATATGTACACATTATATATATATATATATATTTATATTTAGACATTGTATATATATGTATCTCAATGTTAAATCCCTTTGCATGCCTTTTTTTTCTAACACCTGAGAGTGATAGTAATTTGTAATGTATTTGTGAAGCGTTTTGTGACAGTTTTTTGTTTCCCTAAACAGTTAAACAGAACTCTGAGGATGCGCTAACCCGATGAGCATTAACTTGAATTGAGCTCAAGCAATCGAGTTTACTTTCAACTTGCAATACGAGCAATAAGCCCAACGTGCCCAAACACCTGTAATAAACCCCTTGAGGCCCATTTATCAAACTCCTCCATAACCGCTGCTCCATAACCCTGTCCACCTGCTCTGAGCAGGAGGACAGAGATCGCCACAATTCAACCCGATCGAGTACAATCGGGTTGATTGACACCCCCCTACTGGAGGCCACTGCTGGTGCAATGCTGAATATGGAGAGTGTATTGCTCTCCGCATTCAGCGAGATCTGTCTGACCTGATCCGCACTGTCGGATCAGGTCCGACAGACCTTTAATAAATAGGCCTCCTTATCTCTTGCGCACAAAAGTTAGCACTACACTTGTAATTTGGCCCATAGTATTTAGACTATTACCACCTCTAGTCGTGGGGACCGCCATGTTGATATTTGCCTTTCATTGCATTCCAGTGCTGTTGTGTTTACACATGTGCAGCAACACTCCTTCAGACACCTGCAGTGTAACCTAAGTTCCAAAATGGCAGCACCTAAAATTAGAGGGATGTGCATGAAATGTATTTAGGGCTATATTACAAATGGAGCACAAAATATTGCTTTCGCAAAAGCGATATTTATGCTCCACTTAGTAATACCAGTGCACTCAAATTGCAGGGAAGCACTGCGCTCACGAGAGCGCGCTTCCATAGGCTTCAATTGAAGCCTCGTTCCCATGCCCTGAGATGCTGCAAAGAACCTAGAGCTGCGAAAGGGGGTAGGTCTTGCAGCGATGTCCAGCCAATATAAATATATGTACAGTGCCCTCCACTAATCGTTGCACCCTTGGTAAATATAAGCAAAGATGTTTTTGAAAATGTATCTTTATTGTTTAACCTTTTGTTAATACTCTGATCTCATGGATATCAAACAATTGCAAACACAACACATGTTTATCCCCCCAAAAACTCTTTGTTAAATACATGTGTGCCACAATTATTGTCACCCTTTTAGTCAATAATTTGTGCTACCTCCCTTTGCCAAGATAACAGCTCTGAGTCTTCTCCTATAATGCCTTACGAGGTTGGAGAATACATGGCAAGGGATCGGAGACAATTCATCCATACAGAATCTCTCCAGATTATTCAAATTTCAAGGTCGACGCTGGTGGACTATGCTCTTCAGTTCACCCTACAGGTTTTCTATGGGTTTTTAGTCAGGGGACTGGGATGGCCATGGCAGAACATTGATTTTGTGGTCAGTAAACCATTTTAGTGTTGATCTTGATGTATGTTTTGGATCATTGTCCTGCTGGAAGATCCAACCATGACCCATTTTAAGCTTTCTGACTGAGGCAAATAGGTGTTTATTTAATGTCTGTTGATATTTGATGCCATGTATACTAAAAAAATGTCCAGGTCATCTGTCAGAAAAACAGCCCCAAAATAGTAAAGATACACCACCATATTTAATTTAAATACTTTTTATTGAGTTTCTTACGGACATAGTACAAATCATACATACTGAAAAAAAAGATGAACTAGGATATACACATATATCAAGTAGACAAATAATGAGAATCTCCCGCACTTTCATCAGATATCAGCAATATTAAGAAACTAATCCAGTTCACTTTAAATTGTCCAACCCCTTGAGTTAACATACAATAAAAAAAAACATGTTGAACTGAAAACTTAACACCCCTCCCTCCCCCCCCCCTCCCCTACCAGGTGTTTCCAAAATCTCCAGCTGCCTTTCAGCAGATTAAAAGATCATATATAATAATAATGCTAAAGATATTGTTTATGACCAGGTATATAAGTGTCAGATGTTAGGGAGTTTCTTCTATTTTCTCCTTGCTTACCCTACTGCTCTGGTCTCCCCCCCCCCCTCCTCTCCCTCCTGGATAATATATGGTTGAGTATCCTCACTCATAATCCAGTAAAACCACACTTTTTGGAAATGGTCAGTATTTCCCTGTGCGCATGCTGCTAATTCTGAAATTGTGTAGGTATCCTTTATTTTATCCATTACTTCTGACCAACCCGGTGCACCCACCTTCCAATGTCTAGCTATACAGATGCGTAAGCATGTGCAGAGAGTCTTGATGAATGTATTGATCGCTGAATTGAACGGTCTTACCCTTTCATTCAAAAGTGCCTGAGTTATTGTTAGCGTAATGTTTTCATCTAATGTGTTGCTAAGTAATTTCAAAAGTCTCACCCATAGTGGTTGTACTTTTGAGCAATCCCACCACATATGCCTATATGTCCCCCTCTCCCCACAGCCTCTATAGCAAGCTACATTACATTGGGAAGAAATGTGAGCAGTCCGTTCTGACATAAGATACCATCTAAAGGCCACTTTCATACAGTTTTTCTTCATATCTGCACTGAGCATTCCCTTACCGGCATCTAGTAAAATTTCCTCCCAGATTCCTTTCTCCCTCACTTCTCCTACGTCTTTCTCCCATCTCTCCATAAGGGGAGACTTGAGGGTAGTTCTCCTCTCTTGCAACAGCAAGTATATTTGAGAAATCACATGATTCCCACTAGAATGTATGTTGCAAATCCTTTCTAGAGAGGTCAAGGGTTGACCTACAATGTTAGAGGTATATTTAGTTATAGCTGATGATATCTGTAAGTAGAGAAACCAATGCAATGTGTATGGCTGGATTTTATCTCTGATCTGATTAAAAGTGAGTACTGTGGTTCTGTCTAAGAAATCCGCCACCCTATATAAACCCTTGTTTTCCCATTTCCCCACTACCTTTCTGAGTTCCAAGGGCAACAAAAATTTCAAGGGTAATAACAGAGATTGAGGGGGAAATAATCCCATCTTTTTGGTGAGCTTTTTTCCAAATATGTACTGTCTCCATTGTTACTGGTGATCTATATGTGAGTGTTTTTGTTCTCAGTGTGGGGTCCCATAAGACATCTGCTGGACTCTCACAACCCGCGATATCTGCTTCTATTCTTGGCCAGATGACCTCCTGTAAGTTTTTCTCTAAGATAATAGATTGTGCTAACCTAGAGGCTTGGTAATATTCCACCAGGTTCGGGACTCCCACTTCCCCTACTTGTCTGTGCTGTTTCAACAGCTGTGATGCTATTCTTACTTTCCCATCTCCTCTTAGAAAACTAAATAAATCTGACTGCAAGGCATTTAAGTCTGTCAGGGGAATCCCAATCGGCAGAGCTCTGAAAAGGTACATGATCCTGCGGAGGACATTCATTTTTATAGCCGATAGTCTCCCGTTCCACGAGAACCTTCCTTTTTACAATTATTAAGGCCCCTCCGAATGGTTTTGTAAATAGGTAAATAATTTAATCTGTATATATCTGAGAAAGTTCTGTTAATCTTAAGCCCCAAGTATGTAATGTGGCTTTTTGCCCATATAAGATTAAAATTTAGTTCTACCATTTTTTTTGTATGAGGTGGAAGACTAATCGGCAGAGCCTCGCATTTGTCTAAGTTAACCTTATATCCTGAAATCTCTGAAAATTTCCCCAGGATATTGTACAAATTAGGTAAGGATATCAAAGGTCTGGTCAAAGTCAACAAGACATCATCAGCGAATAATGTCAGTTTATATTCTTCACTTGCCAACTGCAATCCCGTCACGTCTACCGATTGTCTAATGAGCGCTGTGAGTGGTTCAATGCTAATGGCAAATAATAGCGGCGAGAGTGGACACCCTTGAAGGGTCCCATTTAAAATATCTATGGACCTTGAAACGTACCCTGCCACTCCTACTACTGCCGTTGGTCTTGAGTATATAGTTGTAAGTGCCCTTATAAAGGCTCCCCTGAGTCCCATTTTATCTAGTACCCTAAACATAAAATTCCAATCTACCCTATCAAAAGCCTTTTCTGCATCGAGTGATAAAAGTAGGGATGGCGTCTTAGTCTGTGCTAAATAATCTACTAGGGCCAAGATTCTCCTCACATTGTCCGGGGCCTCCCGCTCCTTAATAAACCCCACTTGATCTTTATGAACCAGAGAGGGTAGGAACAATTTAAGTCTATTTGCCATAATGTTTGCAAATTTTTTAAGATCCGTATTAATCAGGGAAATAGGCCTATAGTTTTGGCAACATTTAGGGTTTTTCCCTGCTTTGGGTATTACCACTATCTTAGCTTGTAACATGTCCCGAGGCAGATCTCCTCCCGTGAGGATCCTATTGCAAAAAGTTAGTAGATGGGGCACTAATTCTATCCTAAATAGTTTGTAATATTCCCCTGTAAGACCATCTGGGCCCACCGCTTTTCCTGATTTAAGCTCTTTAATTACTGTTAAAATTTCCATGGCTGTGATGTCTTCATTGAGCTTTGCGAGATCTGAATCCTGAATTACCGGTAGATTAGCCTGCCTTAAAAGATCATTTGTCTGCAGAGTGAGATCCCCTGAGGACAGCTTTTTCCCATCATATAGGTTCTCATAGTACTGAGCAAAAGTTTCAGTTATTTCCTGAGGATTTGAGGTGGGAGTCCCGTTCTGTCTGTGAATAGAGGGTATTGCAAAGAACTTGGTTCTCTCCCTCAATTTATATGCCAGATATTTATCCGGCTTATTCACATAAACATAGTAGTGTGCTCTCAGCCTCAGAGCCGCTTGAATAGAAGATTCATTTAAGATTTTGGATAACTTGTCTTTTGGACTGAAGTGACCTATACACCCTCAAGGATAAAGTGCGTCTATGTTCTTCCTCAAGTATCTCAACCTCCCTCTGAAGTGTATTTGCTACTTGTATCGATTGTCTCACCATTACCGATTTCTCTTTAATAAGTAAACCCCTCAAGACAGGCTTATGAGCAGCCCACATCATTAATGAGTTACTCGTGGTCCCTACATTTATCTGCCAATATTCCCTCAGTGCTGTTCTTATCCTCTCATGTATTTCTGGGTTCTTAAGCAGTGTTTGGTTGTATGTCCATGATCTTGGTTGTGAGAAATTTAGAATACCCGTTAGTTCCAGGATTACTAATGAATGATCCGACCAAACACATGGCTGCGTGTTTGATCTAACCAAGTTAGGGGTAGTTGAGTATGAATGATGTGCCGGCGAATAATATGTGTAATCATGTTTAGAATTACCCACCGCCTCCCAAGAATCTATAAGATTATGTGCTCCCAGTGATTCCCTGATTGACTTAACAATGGCATTATGACGGTGTTGTTTACTTGATAGCCCTTTGTTTCCCCCCCCCGAAAAAGAAGTCATGGATACATTAAAATCACCCGCTAAAATTATTCTATCTTGTGACCACTGAGTAAGGTGTTGCGATATTCCCCCAAAAAAAGCATTCTGTGTTTAGTTAGGCGCATACACGTTACACAGAGTAACTCTAGTGTTTTGAATTGTGCCTCGTACTATCACAAACCTGCCTTCTTTATCCCTAATCTCATTGTCAAGTATAACGTCTAAGTATTTATATAATAAGATCGAAACCCCCCGTTTTTTTTGAGTCCCTTGTAGAATGGAAGTAATGGGGGAACTGATGTGACCAGTATTTTGGAACTGTCTGGGATATGAAATGTGTTTCCTGAAGAAAGATAATGTTTGCTTTTAATTTCAGGTTATGTGTCATTGCGTCTTTTATTGTCTCTATTCAGTCCCCTAACATTATGGGAGATTAGTCTTATATTATGTGACATCAATGTTACTCCTTATAGCTTTCCCTTTCTTCCATTCATGTACCTTCACAGAAAGATCATCAGTACTATGGAAAACTCTCCTTACAACTATAATCCTTGATATCTGTGGCACCCCAACACCTTGTCTCCTCCCTAAATTCATCCCTACATGCTTGTAAAGAAACACCTGGTTTAAAGAAAAAAAGATTAAATAACAACAAAAAATAAACACATAAACATGAACTTTGTTAATCCCATTAGGATTCCACCACATTGTATACCTAAGTGCAGTTACCAACATCTCTTGTTATTATGGCAATACATGTATCTTAAGTGTAAAAAACATATAAAAAATATATCAACAATATCAACAATAGAAGGCCTGGTACGACCTTTCTCTAAAAGTGCAACCATCGGCACTATAGAACATTGCAAAAAGGAACATAACTTAAAGTAACGTGTCTTTTCGTGCTGCCTTCAAAGGAAAAGAAAGAAAAATGTCCATCTCGACAAACCTTGCCTCATGGTTTTTGGTTTCGGCCTACTGTTCAAGGTCCACAAAGAAAATCATCTCCCCCCTCTAAGCCAGAATAGACAGAGAAAAGAACCCCCCAAAAAACAAAATACCCATATAACATCATTATACTTATCTTCCCCCTGTCCAATGGCCCTGTGAGCCATAAGTGTTCGCAAATAATCCCTCTACCTCAGATGATCTGCATCTGAGGAAAGACTCGGCTCCTCCATCTGTAGAAACCCTCTGTAGTATCCAGTAGATTCAGGTCTTACGCTTCTTCCCCGGTATCTTGGACCATTGCTTCTGGTGGGCTTTGCCCCATGATTAATTTAATCTGAGGCTGCCTCATACTGCAAAAGAGCCGGAGGCTCCATCCTCATCCTGCGGCACACCTCCGGGATCTGCTGGGGTTCTTTAATAAAGAATGATCTATTCTCCCACGTTATGTGAAGGGCGAAAGGAAAACCCCACCTATATGGAACTTGGTTTTTCCTCAGTAAAGAAGTGAGAAGCCGGAGAGAACCTCTTCTCTGTAGAGTCCTCAGGCAGAGGACTTGAAAAAGCTGAATGATGTTCCCCTGATATTTGAATGTGGGATTTTGCGAGTATTTCTTCCTTTTCATGAAAACATAGCTTCTTTATAATAACATCTCTGGGAGGTTCTTCCGCCTTAGGTTTAGGCCGAAGTGCCCTGTGCGCCCTTTCCACCTGAAACTTGTTGTCTCCTCCCGAGCCAGTAATACTTTGGAAAAGGCTGAGTAGATATGAATTCAACTCTTTAGGACCTATTGATTCTGGGACTCCTTTTAATCACAGATTAGATCTGTGACTACGATTCTCTAGATCCTCTAGCTTGTCGTATATATCCTCTATTTCTGTTTGTTGAGAAGTGACCTTATCCGTCACTGCATTCAGACCTTCTACCATAGAGTCGCCACTTTCTTCTAAGGAGTTTACTCTTGATCTCAAGTCAACTACCTCTTGTTTTAACTCTGCTATGCTGTTAGTCACAGAGTTTTGCAAGCTCTCCATTTTTTCTAGTAGTCTCTCAAAATTTACATTAATGTCCTGCTTGGAGACCAGATGATCTAAATCAGCTTTTGTTATGGGCCTCAAGTCATCCAGCTTTTCTTTGGATCCCTCATCCACATCCCTCTCTTCATCCGATTGTTGCGCTTGTGTGTCAGAGAGTTTATCTCCTCTCATAGGTTTAAAGAAGATACTAGTCATGGACTGTTTATTTAGTGGGTTCATTTTGGAATTTTTGGAATTTTTCCTGGCAGCCATCTTAGCTTACCCTTGTCTTTCACCTAAATGTAGCGCACATTATTTTGGTGCCCAGTAGATGTGTGCAGATAGAGGTGTTTAAACCTTAATCCTCAGCTAGGTTGCAATCAGTGTTCCTTCATCTACCCTCCAACATACATAGAGAGGCCAATATTCTACAGAAGTCCCTTCAAAGATATAGGGTATATCCTCTGATCAAAGGAGCAGGGTGAAATGAAATGCAAGGGGGCAAGGTATATCTTGTTTGGAGTATGGGCCCACAGGGGTTCTTTATTGTATAACAAGATTCATGGTTGTGGTGTGGCTCCACTCTTTTACATTATACTGTTTCCAGCACCTCCATTTCACTGCCAGCACCTACACCTACTGTATTACATGCCTCCTTGCGTTATATGGGAGCCTGTACAGTCTCTAACAACAATTCACCCCCCCCCCCATTAAGACCTCTGTAAACGGCCCGGTTGCAGCCCCTGTTGTGTCGTTCTGGCCTAATCAAGCCTTCTATGCATACCTGCTGATCCGTTGCTTAGGAGCTGCATAAGCCGATCAACTAATCATTCTGTTTCCTCCGGTCCCTTTGCGTTTCTCTCTGCCCTTCTCGCCAGTGTTGTGCACAGCTGTAGTTCCTCTGCTCTTTCCTCCGTTCTCCTCTGTAAGACAGTACACTCTCTTTGGCAACCGCAGCCCAAGCAGCTCCACGTGTGCTGTATAAATGGCGTCCGGGCTGCTGCTGTACAGACCTCCGTTATAAGTATCCCAATGTTTGAGAGATGGCTCTTCCGTTATGCTCACATAAATGGCCAAATGTTTCCTCTTGTTTGTGGCCCCCTATTTTCTGGTTATCATGCCTCCAACATATAGCATTTGCCTTTTTATCAACTACTCTGCACGGAGCTCTTCACCTAGGCATCCATTCTTCAGCTCCTCCCCGTCAGATCTCACACCACCATATTTAAATGGACAGTAAACCCCAATTTTTTTTTTTTTTTCATGATTCAAATAGAGCATGCAATTTTAAGCAATTTTCTCATTTACTCCTATTATCAATTTTTCTTCGTTATCTTTATTTAAAAAGCAGGAATGTGATGCATAGGAGCCGGCCCATTTTTGGTTGAGAACCTGGGTTATGCTTGCTTATTTAGAATAATGGTTAAACGTAAAAGCGCAAACTTTTATCCTATATAGCCACTCTAAAGAATATCTCCTTCCCAGATATTATATGTAATTGAATATTTTAAAATCTAGATTAAAGGGCGCTCAAAGCTACAGGATACTGATGGGTTAATCACAATTAATGGTTGATAATAAACTATAATTATAGCCTTCTATGTTATTAGTAGCTACTAAATTAGAGACTTATGTCAAAAATAATATGAAATACTAAGAATTAAAAATTAAAAACTTTTATTCTAACAAGAGACAATTTGACAATTAAACGAAAGTTAGAGTTGCAACTCTAGTGTATATAAAAAACAGCAAAAAAAAAAGAATAGTATACTGTATATTAAGTGCACTATTAACAGTTGGGTGATATCACTTCCCAATCTTTATAGGATAGGCATAAAAAATGACATAAAAAAGGGGAGCATAAAAATGGCAAAAAAATCATTTTAGAACAATTTAAAAACATAAATTCACCAAAAAAAACTTATATTAGCGAGATTGTAGTCATAGAAAATCACATACGAAAGTTACTTTTTAGATGTGTGGTTTCTCGTTGGTTAGTTCTTTAACCTTAATCTTATGGGATGTTTGATAATCTGTAACGTTATTTGATTTGTATACAGAGTCTTAACAATGTATCCCCTTTACTGCAAACAGTCTTTCGGTTTCTCAAAGGAAGATTCTTATCCCAGATTCTTAATGCATGTTATTATTCCCAAAGTTCATTTAATAAATCGCTTACCGGACCTTCCCTTAGAGAATCTTATTTACTTTTCTTCAGCTTCCTTGTATCTCCTTCTTTTTAGTGGACGGTGATTTTAAACCGCCAAGCGGTAACGGTTTCACTTGATCTGATGTCTAATCACGTCAGCATTGTTCTTCATGTGTCTTGTTGAATCCTCTATACTTGCGCAAGTATTAAATTAAATATAAAGCTTAGACCTCCCTCACTGCTATCTGTCAGATTCCTGAAGTCCTGCACTTTAGTACTTATAGTACGCAGAGACGTCTTTGGGAAGTTATCATCTGGCAGACACTAATCCTCTGGGAGTATGTATTAATTCTTTCACTCGAAACACTCTCCATCGGCTTTCTACCTATTATAAATTTTTCTTTGTTCTCTTGCTATCTTTATTTAAAAAGCAGGAATGTGATGCATAGGAGCCGGTTTGGTTGAGAACCTGGGTTATGCTTGCTTATTGGTAGGTAAGTGTAAGCCTTCAATAAGCAAGGGCTATCCATGGTGCTGAACCTAAAATGGTCTAGCTGCTAAGATTTACATTCCTGCTTTTAAAATAAAGATAGCAAGAGAAAGAAAGAAAAATTGATAATAGGAGTAAATTAGAAAGTTGCTTAAAATTTCATGCTCTATCTGAATTGGGGAAAAAAATATATTTGTGTTCAGTGTCCCTTTAACCGTGGGCATGAGGTACTTTTCCATATGGCTACCTCTCTGTTTGTGCCAAACCCAACTCTGGTGTTTATTGCCAAAAAGCTCTATTTTTGTTTTATCTGACCATAAAACCTGATTCCATTTGAATTTCCAGTAGTGTCTGGCAAACTGAAGACGCTTGAGTTTGTTTTGGGATGAGACTAGAGGCTTTTTTTCTTGAAACCCTTCCAAACAACTTGTGGAGATTTAGGTGACGTTGGATTGTAGTTTTGGAGGCTTTTTGACTCCAAGAGGCAACTAACGTCTGCAATTCTCCAGCTGTGATCCTTGGAGATACTTTGGCCACTCGAAAAATCCTATTCACAGTGCGTTGAGACAATATAGATACACGTCCTCTTAGGATAACTGACAAGCAAGAAGTAGCAGGTACTCAGTGGCTAACGTAAAAATATATATGTTTATTAATATAGCAAAAAATATAAAAAACAGCACAAAGAGCTGTTAACACACACAGATAAATCCACTATAGACAGGCAGACAGAAAAACAGGGTGTTCTGACGCGTTTCGCACCCCCTAGTGGCGCTTACTCATAGACATGTTGGTTGCATTAGGCATACACTATTTTAAAGGGGCTACTTGAATATGATAGGCTATTACTGTGTATAATACACCTATGAAATAAAGCCAAATCAGAGCTATCTGTAACTCCTATGGGGATGCTAAATGCAAAGAACAGAATAAAAAATTACAAATCCTAATACAGCATTTTTAAAGTGAAACACTAAAACACACATTGTATAGATACATAACATAATCTTAAAGTAACAATTAAGAGAAAAATACCTCTTATTTAAAAGAGCATAGTAAATTAGGGTACAGAGAGCAAAGAAAATTGTTGTAATTCCTCTCCATAGCAATACATTTGGTTCTACAAAAAGAAGGGATTGAATGCAAGAAAACAGAATTAAATTACGTATCAATAAAATAATTAATATCACATTCATGATTCATACTTAATGGGGACCTTGTTTTAAGCTTAAGCATCCAAAATAGTTCTTTTTTTCCAATATTTTAAACTTATTTCCCCCTCTAATGGGGACCTTGGCTATGTCAATTATCTTAATGGTCATATCGGCAACATTAGTAAAATGAAAGCCATTAAAATGATTAGCCACTGCAGAGTCTTTGTTAAAATTCTAAACATCTCTGGTGTGTTCACCAAATCTCTTGCGGATGGCTCTAGTGGTTTGACCAGTATATTGGTAATTGCATAGGTTACACGTCAATAGGTAAATTGCAAACGTGGTACTACAGTTGGCATAGAAATCAGTTTCAAAACTTTGTCCTGTATAACTTCTAGAAAAACTATTACCTAAAGATATATAAGGACACATATGGCAACTGCGTTTACCACATCTGTAATTACCATTTTTATTTAGCCTATTTGATTTTTGAGTATTATCTCTGGTAACCATACTTGATGCAAGGCTTTGGCCTAGCATTCTAGATTTTTTGGTACAAATTTTACATTACTTATACAAGGTTTTAAGATATCATCCTCTAAAAGGATGTGTGGATGTTTTTTAAGAATCTTAGTGACAGCATTATATTGTTGGGAATAGGCAGTAGCTTGGTTCCGCCACAGCTACGGTACTCCGTTCCCTTAGGAGGATTGTTTGGTTGACCTTTATTCGGGTTCACTTCCGCTTTCGCTAACGGAGAGATTTGGATGTTGCTTGGACGGACGCTACACTGTGACTCAGCTAATACACGTCCTCTTCCAGGTTGATTCATAGCATTTCCAGTTGACTGGAACTTCTTAATTATTGCCCTGATGGCGGAAATCAACATTTTTAATGCTTTTGCTATTTTCTTATAGCCATGTCCATTTTGTGAAGCTCAACAACCAGTTGCCGCACATAACAGATATATTCTTTAGACTTACCCATTGTGATGAATGACTAAGGGAATTTAGCCTATGTGTTACCTCATATTTATACCCCTGTGAAACAGGAAAACATGGTTAAACAATTTCCTGTTCCTAGTCACCCAGGTGTACTAAAAAAAATTAAATATTGATGGGAATATACATCAAATATATATTTCTTGTATGAATTCATAAAAATGCCAATACTTTTTCCAAACATATATTTAAAGGGACACTGAACCCAATTTTTTTTTTGTGATTCAGATAGAGCATGCAATTTTAAGCAACTTTCTAATTTACTCCTATTATCAAATTTTCTTCATTCTCTTTGTATATTTATTTGAAAAGCAAGAGAAGTAAGTTTAGATGCCGGCCCATTTTTGGTGAACAACCTGGGTTGTTCTTGCGGATTGGTGGATAAATTTACCCACCAATAAACAAGTGTTGTCCAGCATCTGAACCAAAAATTGGCTGGTTCCTTAGCTTAGATTCCTTCTTTTTCAAATAAAGATAGCAAGAGAACGAAGAAAATTTGATAATAGGAGTAAACTAGAAAGTTGCTTAAAATTTGCTGCTTTATCTGAATCACAGAAGAAAAACATTGGGTTCAGTGTCCCTTTTTTGAGGGGAGGGGATAAACCTGTGTTTGCAATTGTTTGATATCCACCAGAACAGAATATTTTTGTGCATTTTTTTGAACAAAAGATTAAACAATAAAGACAATTTTTCACAGCCTTCATTGCTCATATTTACTAAGCGTGCCGATATTAGTAAAAGGTACTGTATATGAATATATACATATATATGTGTTTATATTGTATATAGGAACAAAAGAAGAAGAGCGGATATGCTTGTAAAAGTAAATAAAAGTAAATATTCTTTATTTCATCAGTTAAAAAGTTTCCATGGAGGAACCGTAAGCCACCCGTACTACGCTCTTTCCTTTTCTACAGTTCCTCTATGGAAACTTTTAAACTGATGAAATAAAGAATATTTACTTTTACAAGCATATCCGCTCTTTTGTTCCTGTTACAAGGATTGCTTGATGCACGGACTTCCATTATAGAGCCTGTACCTGCTCCGCTCCTCCACTGTCTCCACTAACATGACGTCAGGGATGACGGAACTATTCCTTGCCAGCTGATGGGACTGCGCACCGTGAGGGTGAGAGACGCTGATATTATCCGCTCTGCAGCACTTGTTTGTGAATTGATCTCTGTACCCTGGCTAAACGGGACCTGGTATAATTCATGTACAGGAGGTCGTAAACCCATTACAGTGTCAGTGTACTAGGAGGAGGCTTCTCAAGCATTGTTTTTTACTTGGAGCTTATATAGTATCATGTAAATAAGGTTTAAGTGGCTCTATAGACAGTGAATTATTTGTTCACAGAAGTGGATTGTTTCAAATTAATTGACACATGTCTTTCCACAAACTGTTCCTTTGTAATTTATATTTTACATACACATATAAATACATAAATAAATGTATATGTATATAAGCATATTCTGTACATATATATTTATAGATAACACACGGTTCCCCATAGATCACAATGTTAAGGCACTTTCCTTTCATAAGGCAGGGAGAGTCCACAACTTCATTCCTTACTGTTGGGAAATACAACACCTGGCCACCAGGAGGAGAAAAAAAACACCCCAGCCAAAGGTTTAAATATCCCTCCCACTTCCATTATCCCCCAGTAATTTTTTGACTTTCGTCACTATAGGAGGTGGCAGAGAAGTGTCAGAAGATTTGGATAGTCCTGTATGGATATGTTCCCTTCGAGAAAGGACTGGAGTTTTAAGTAATCATGTCAACCTCTCAGTGAGAGTATTGATGTCGCTAACAGCTCCTGAGAAATCAGTGTTGACGAGTTTCATTGCTTGCTGCTACACACTCAAGTCCATGTCAGAAGCACTGCTGCAAGACTGTCACACTTGAGAGGCTGTGCCTGTTCCACAGCATGGATCCTGGAGGGTAAGACCGTTTTTTATATATACATTTTAAAACGCTATACAGGGTCACAGTGTGGCTCCTTTATACCTTGATAGGATCAAGGATTAATATCTCCTTCAGGGAAATTATTTGAACATTTTGGGGATTTATATCTGTTTAACGTGAGAGTTTTTGTTAGGCTCATAGGCTGTGTGTTTTTGGTTTGGAACAAACAGGTGTCACTTTCGTTTTTGAAGTGTTGCGCAGCTCATAATAGCTTGGCGCCCTTTTTCATAGCAGGGGGCAGTCTCTTTCATTTCCCAAGATCCTGCTGCAGACATCACTCCTGAGGAGAGCGTTTTCACTGTTAGCTGTTTGGGTCTAGGAGGTGGTGAGTGCCCCAGCCATTGGGAGTATTAAGGTGCCAATTTTAAAATCAAAGCGTTTCTTTTTTATTGTCCTTCTGCGGGTATATACAAAGCTATGGATGACTTTGATACTACATTAGAAGGTTTGCTCCTTCTGTACTGATTAATAATTCCTGTTTATATTGTGAGGAGGCTGTGGTTTGCCCGCCTGCTCAATTTTGTTCCATTTGCCTAAACACTGTTCTAAACTCTAAGAAGGGAGACAAGCCTGCTAATATTCATAGCGCTATTAGTCCTTCTGAGCCATCTACTTCTCAGGAATCTGGGTCCCGAGAAATTACTACCCTTTCTACATTACCCACTCCACAAGCAGTTCCCCGTGGCTCAGCTAATCCTGCATCTGGAGGGGGCTTTTTTCCACCGGACTTTACCGCGCAGTTACAATTGGCAGGGTCTGCGTCCCTGAGTGCCTTACCTCGCTCTAACAAATGCAAGATAAAGGTTAAACATAGTTCTCCTGACCTAGAGTCATCTAAATATTTGTTTCACTACTATATCCCAGCTATCCGAGGGTGAGTTAACCTCTGTAGCTTCAGAGGGTGAATTTTCTGAGTCGAAAACTTCAGTTACTAAACCTTCTTCAGTGGAGGAACCCTCCTTTAGATTTAAAATTGAGCATTTTATTAAAGGAGGTTCTGTCTACTCTAGAGGCTACATTCCCTGAGGAGCCTAAAATCCCTAAATTAGACAGGGTTTACGAAGATAGGAAGGTCCCTCTGACTTTTCCTGTGCCAGTTAAGATAGCGGACATTATTAGTAACGAATGGGAAAGAGTAGGAACTTCTATTTCCCCCTTGTCTACTTTTAAAAAAATATTCCTGGTCCCTGACCCTCAATTAGATTTTTGGGGCTCCATCCCGAAGGTGGATGGCGCTATCTCAATGCTGGCTAAGCATACTACTATCCCTCTGGAGGATAGTTCTTCTTTTAGAGAGCCTATGGATAAAAAAAATTAAAACTTTTCTGAGGAAGTCCCAAGGCATGTGTTTTTTGAGACCGCCCTGGGAGATTGTGACTATGAACGCAAGCCTTTCCGACTGGGAAGCTGTTTGGGGTGCCAAGAATACACAGGGTCTGTGGACTCAGGTGGAGTCCTCCCATCCGATCAATATTTTGGAACTCCGGGCAATCTTCAGTGCCTTGAAGGCTTGGCCCCTCCTGGGTTCTTCCCAGTTTATCAGATTCCAATCAGACAATATAACCTTGGTTGCCTATATCAACCATCAAGGGGGAACAAGAAGTTCCTTGGTGATGAGAGAAGTATCTCAGATACTAGAGTGGGCAGAGACTCACAAATGTGCACTGTCAGCGATCCACATTCCGGCTGTGGACAACTGGGAAGCGGACTTCCTCAGCAGGTAATCCTTTCACCCAGGGGAGTGGTCTCTTCACCCTGAGGTGTTTGCAGAGATATGCAGCGATTGGGGGATGCTGGAGATAGATCTCATGGCATCCTGCCTCAATACAAAGCTACCCAGGTACGGGTCGAGGGATCCTCAGGCGTAATTAATAGATGCCCTATCAGTACTATAGAGGTTCAGACTCATATCTTTTTCCTCCATTTCCGCTTCTCCCGCATGTGGCGGCTCGCATCAAGCAGGAGCGAGCATCCGTGATTCTGATTGCTCTGTCGTGGCTGCGAAGGACGTGGTTTGCGGATCTGGTGGGAATATCATCATCTTTTAAGTGGAGGTTACCTTGTCGCAGAGATCTGCTGAGACAGGGTCCCTTCATTCATCAAAATCTAGATTCTGTGAGGCTGACTGCATGGTGATTGAACGCTTAGTCTTAACCAAGAGAGGGTTTTCTAAAAGTTACTCGTCATTTCTACCATAAAGTGTTGCCAGAATTTTATCTTTTCTCCAGGATGGACTGGAGAAGGGCCTATCTGTTAGATCCCTGAAGGGACAGATATAGGCCCTGTCGGTGTTACTGCACAAAAGACTGGCTGAGCTTCTGGATGTGCAGTCCTTTGTTAAGGCTCTGGCTAGGATCAGACCCATGTTTAGATCTGGGGCTCCGCCTTGGAGCCTCAATCTTGTTCTTAGTGTTTTGCTGCAGGCTCCGTTTAAGTCTATGCATACTGTTGACATTAAATTGTTATCTTGGAAGGTTATTTTTTCGTTGACTATTGCCTCTGTGCACAGAGTTTCTGAGATTTCTGCTTTGCAATGTGATCCCCCTTATCTGTTTTTTTTATGCTGATAAGGCAGTTTTATGCACTAAATTAGTGTTCCTCCCTAAGGTGGCGTTGAATCGTAACATTAATCAAGAAATTGTTATTCCTTCCTTGTGTCCTAATTCTTCTAAAGCGAAGGAACGTTTGCTTCACAATCTAGATGTGGTTTGTGCCTTGAAGTTCTATCTTCAGGCTACTAAGGAATTCAGACAATCTTCCTCTTTGTTTGTCATCTATTTGGGGAAGCATAAGGGGCAGAAGGCCACTATGACTTTTCTATCCTTCTGGTTGAGGAGTGTCATCCGCTTAGCTTATGAAACAGCAGGACGACAGTCTCCTGAGAGGATAAAGGCTCATTCCACTAGAGCAGTGGCTTCCTATTGGGCTTTTAAGAATGAAGCTTCAATGGATCAGATTTGTAAGGTGGCTACCTGGTCTTCCTTACACACTTTTTCTCAATTTTACAAGTTTGATGTGTTTGCTTCGGCTGAAGCAGCTTTTGGAAGAAACGTTTTGCAGGCAGTTGTGCCCTCAAAATATGGTTCGCCTCTTTTTTCTGTTCCCTCCCGTTATTCATTCAGTGTCCTCTGGAACTTGGGTATAGTTTTCCCAACAGTAAGGAAGGAAGTTGTGGACTCTCCCTGCCTTATGGAATTAAAACATAATTTATGCTTACCAGATAAATTCCTTTCCTTCCTGGCAGGGAGAGTAAACCACACCCTTAATTTTTTTATTTATTTTTTCATGGGCGGCTCCCTTTTTATATTTTTTTCTTCTGGCACCTTTTATACTGTAATGTTTCTCCTACTTTTCCTTGTTCCCTCGGCAGAATAACTTGGGGATAGGGGAAGTGGGAGGGATATTTAAGTCTTTGGCTGGGGTGTCTTTGCCTCCTCCTGGTGGCCAGGTGTTGTATTTCCAAACAGTAAGGAATAAAGTTGTGGACTCTCCCTGCCATGAAGGAATTGAATTTATCTGGTAAACATAAATTATGTTTTTCAATGCTGTTTTTTTCTAACACCCCAGACCCGCTCACTTTTGCTTCATGCAATTATAAGTTTAAAAAATAAAAATACTATTCTTTTTTATTTTAATAAACTACACTAAAATGTATTTTGGGGGCAATCGGGGGACATTTAGAAAATAACCAGATATCTGATCTCTGGTTAATTTTCGGAGTGCTAATTGCTACCGCAAGCTTGCGGTAGCAATAATCAGCCACTTGCAATGACTGGTTATTTATCACACATCCATAAAGGAGCAAATTTGCCCATTTACAGGCGTGTGATAAATTAGTGCGCTTCTTATAATCTAGCCCTTAGGGGCCTATTTATTATTGTGTGAGCGGACATAATCCGATATTGCGGATCATGTCCTTTGCACATCGATAAATGCAGACAGCATACGCTCTCTGTATTTATCATTGCACCAGTAGTTCACAAGAACAATGCCGCCCCCTGCAGATTCGCGGCCGCTAGCAGGGGGTGTCGAACAATCCGATCATATTCAATCAGGTTGATTTCTGGTGATGTCTGTCTGCCGCCTCAGAGCAGACAGACAGGTTAAGGAGCAGCGGTCTTTGATAAATATGCCCCCTAGTGTTTATTGTCCTTTTAAGGAGCAAAGGTCACCCTTAATAATTAGCAGCATCAGATTTTTTTTATATTTATTTTAATACAAACAAATCTCTGCTCTCCTTATAATAACATATTAGCCACCAAAGTATATACACTTTTTATTGGGGGCCTTGGAGTGCAGTAAGTAGGGGGATTCTGCACAGTACTTATTGCACTGCAATGGTTACTTCTCTCTTCCAGGTATGGGATACCACAAGCTTATGTCATAAGGAAGGTCAGAGTCAGTAGGTGCCCAATACTGGGCAGGGAGCTAAGTATGTATGCTCTGCATTCTTGTTATCACAAACCATACAGGGATTTTCTTATTATTCCAAGTTAGTGTACAGGAAAAAGGGGAAAAAATAGGGAAAAACCTTCCATTAAAGACAAAATGTAAGCTTCTATGGAGGTGTTCAGAACAAAACACATTTTAATTAAAGGGATATATAACATAAATTTTGTCTTTCATGATTCAGATAGAACATGCAATTTTAAGCAACTTTCTAATTTACTCCTATCATCGATTTGTTCTTCATTATGTTGCTTTTTTTATTTGAAAAGCAGGAATGTAAGCTTAAGAGCCGGCCCATTTTTTGTTCAGCACCTGGTTTGCGCTTGCTGATTGGTGGCTAAATGTAGCCACCAATCAGCAATCACTATCCAGGGTGCTAAACCAAAAATGGGCCAGCTCCTTAGCTTAGATTCCTGCTTTTCAAATACAAATATCAAGAGAACAAAGAAAAACTGATAATAGGAGTAAATTAGAAAGTTGCTTAAAATTGCATGTTCTAGCTCAATCATGAAAGGAAAAAAAATGGGTTTAGTATCCCTTTAAACATATATTAAAGTTTATTATTTTAAAAAAAATAATAACAATTGGAGTTAAAAATAGAACTGCAGGACAAGTATATTTTTATATGAATATTTAATTTATTTATATACATGTATATTGTTTAAAGATTATTTGGTAAGTGATTGTTACATCTATCATATTTTTCAATAGCGTGAACATGCTTAAATGGTAAAGATTCTTTTGAAAATGAAACAGTAAGAAGGATGCAGTTTCTTTTCAACAATATAATTTCTATTTAAAGGTGTTTTTTTTTCTTTGTTTCCCTTTTCCAGCTGATCAAGCAGATCCATGCAAATTTATGGCATGTGATACATTTTCAGAATGCTCCATAAACCGCCGGACAAAAGAAGCAGAGTGCGTTTGTAAACCTGGATTCAAAAGTTTAGATGGATTGCCCTGCCAAAGCCTGTGTGATCTGCAGCCTGATCGTTGCACTAATGGAGCAAAATGTGAAATTGTCGAAGGGGAGGGAGCAATTTGCAGGTATGCAAACCTAATTTAAAAAGTGCCATTATCAACACAATCTGCTGTCCTCCAATACTGATACAGTTGTATATAAAATGCCATAGCTACTAATATGAGGAGTTAAGAGGAACGTTATGTAACACAATTCTTAGTTTCTATTTAGGTGTTAATTACATGAGGCAGATTACTACATATAGGAAGTAACTCTGACTATGTAATAATGTGTGACAATAACAAGGCAGTATGCATTTGTCGGTTTTAACAATACACAGTCAGTTTAACATCCCTCTATAGGTTAATATATCCCCTGTATTCAATGCACTTACCCCGCTGAGCTCAATAGTCAGTTCCTCTACAATCTCCAAATGAACTGCTGAGATACTTGGTTAGTGGCATTCTCATTTCTCCTCTATTCCAATGGTTAAGCCAATGACAGTATTCATCCCAGGGTAACTCAGTACTTTATATGGGACTATAAGGGGCAGTAAAAACCTTGAGATTTGAATTTAAAAGGGCCAGATTACAAATGGAGCGCTATTTAGCACTTTCGCTAGAGAGTTAAATTGCACTAGAAGTAAACATTTTGGGTGCTTTGGGTTTTGCTAGTATTACAAGTTGAAAGTAAAATGTTATTGCACTCGTGCTAACCCAACGCGCGCAAAAAGTCGTACTTAGAATATTGCGCGCGCGGTAACCTATTACCCATAGAAGTCAATGGAGAAAACCTGATCGCATATTCTCATGTGAGCTAACCCGACATAAAAATATGAATATTTCATATTTCAATTTTCTGCACTTAGCAGAATATTTTGGTGCAATTTATATCTATAGCTTTATATATATATATATATATATATATATATATATATATATATATATATATATATATACAAACAAAGAGATATCAGCTCACATCCATTTTCCAAAGCACAACATATTTTTTACTGCTGCAAAAAATTGCCTGCAAATGCATCAAGAGACAACTATTCTTTTTTAAATAATATTGGGAACTTAGTCACACAATATGGCCATATTCTGCTTAGCCAGTCACCACTTTCAAGGTGCCCCAATTCGACTGGTCCTACTCTACAGTCCTTTTGCCCTTTTGCCACAGAGGGCTGAAACATTCCTGCTTTTACTCTTCATAATAGAATGAGACTCCCTGGCTTTTTATTCACAACTCTATAACACTGTTATGAGCACACCTGAACTTGGGTGGGGTGCTTAAACCAATGGGAGATGGTCAGTCTCCCTGGTAATTTTAAATACAAATACAAAATTAGTTTTTTTAGCACACCTTACAAAAAGTTTAAATCCACATCTGGGATTGCTGCCAATATGACTATATATATATATATAGAAGTAATAGAAGACAGCACTCGCTGGGCTTAAGAAATAGCAATAGTAGCTTTTATTTACGTGATGTTTCGGGGACAGCTCCCCTTCATCAGACCAACAATGAAATGTTACAAGCAAACATTTATACCCTCTAAGACCCTCCCCCAGTGTGCAGAAATTGAGCCAACATGGTTGTCAAGGCAACCATCTACTGTTTACACCAAAAAATATATACAAATACAGATACAAATCAATTAATACCCAACATACTGTATATAATCACAAATGTGTAAACAAAGGTCAATCCCAGTGAACATACAGAAATGGTAGGTACATATATAGAAGAAAAAACAAAAAACAAAGATGATACACAAGACAAACAGACTGCAAGCACAAAGGATAATAAATATATAGTATACTATACACATTGCCTGGCAGTAGTATAGAGGCCAATATAAAGGGTGAAATCGCCAAATCACAACCGGGATCCTAATATTAAAAGTAGTATGCCAAACAAAAAGCAAGTGTTGATGAAATGCACAGGGGAATAGTGGCCCTACAGATAATGCTTACGTGTATATACTCATCTAATACTCGCATGCTAGTGTAAAATCAACCAGTAACAAAACGTAACACGCTTCTACTAGTAGCATATTTGGCCAGAATCACAATGCAAAGTGCTATATATAAAAAAAAATCAATGTACTGTGCAAAGTGCCAATCCATAACGGTAGCCCTGAGTGCATAAAAGCGTGACCCCTATGAGCCAGCCGGAGCGTCAGTGTGGGAGTGTTAGAAAAGGCTAGTCTGCAACTGTCAGTCAAAGCGCCACAGGCGTCTGATAGGGCAGGGACACACACCTCTATGAACAAAGCATCAGGGGGAATAAGTAAAAAATGTGTCAACTGCGTACACAATAAATCAGTACCTAACATGCTAGAGGTCAGGGATGGGTATAGAGACCCACAGTGATAAATGCATATGATGAAAAAATGCCTACATGGGGATTAGTAATAAGCGATAACATGGATAGGGGGAGGGACAACTACCTTAGATTCAGGTGTTCATTTAGTCTAGTAAGCCCGGTGTATGAAAGTACAGAAATGCTTATGAGATACAGCCGGCAAAGGTACACACAGAAAAACACATGCAAACAGTGTATAGATAATGCATGCATGTGAACAGTATGTAAGAAGTGCGTAGAAAATATATCAGCGCCAATATCTTAGAAAAATACATCAGTGCCACTATCTTAGAAAAATAATACCAAACCTCTACATGTGAAAAATATATGAACTGTAGACGTCTAGAATAGTACTAATGTCAGCAGGGGAGGGGACACAATGCAGAGGTATCAGATAAGCGATATTTAGTATACAGTAAATGTGATATATACACCCACAAGCTATAATATACATCATAACTATCCCTAGCTAATCCCTGCTGTCCATGGGGCCCAAGTACAGGACGAGGGGAATCTGTTAAAAAGGGAGGATAGCGGAGATATATCCCTCCAAGAGCAAATGAGACTTCATGTCAAAGTGCATATTTAAACACATAGTGAGAGACACTACAGAAAGCTAATCACTATAAATATCTACAAATTTACCAACTAAATGACTGCTGGTACTAATAATAAGTAAGATCAAATAGTACTGAGCAAAAACAGACAACATGCTCAAATGTGTAGTCCAAGAGGGGGTGTAGACATAGGGTCCCACACCTTCACAGAAAACAGTGTCAATCATTACCCATATTCATTCCTCTAGGGTGAATGGTATCAAGTTTATAGATCCATACAGCTTCCTTCTGTATTAAGAGTTTATGTCTGTCACCACCCCTCCTTAGCGTGGGTACGTGGTTGATAAGCATGAATCTGAGGACCTTCACTGTATGTCCCTGTTCCATAAAATGCCTTGCAACCAGCTGGTCTCTCTTCCCTTTATCGATAGCTGCCCGTATGGCACTTCTATGATTCGCCATACGTTTTTTTATATCATCACAAGTTTTGCCGATATAGAATAATCCACAGATGCAGTTCAACATATAAATGACGAACTTCGTGGTGCAGCTTAAGTGGTGTTTGATAGCATACCTTTGATTGTTGTGGGGATGTCTGAAGTGGCTGCCCATGCAGCATGGAATTGCAGTTAATGCAGCTAGGGCATTTAAATAAGCCTAATCGGGTAAAGGCCGTTCATGCCAGACTGCTGATGTCATGTGATATGTGAGACACACGCAGTCAGTCCTAATACTGTCACCGTCAAAAGTTCTCTGCTTATATTTATTTGTGAGAAGCTGTGCCAGACCGTGCCGGTGTCATGTGACATGCCAAGCTAGTGCCATGTGCTGAATGTTAAGTCCTAACTCGGCAACCAGCCAATCCCACTGCATCAGAAAAGGTCCTGCTGGGGTTACCAGGTAACTGCTCTGGTGGTGGGGATTGTTTCTGGGTAGGGCTGACTGTAGGCGCATGCAGTAGAAAGCTGGGGTGGCAGGATTTGAGCATCCATGCAGCTGCACACACTGCTCTCTTCAGTCTTGAGGCTGTGTGACTCATCTCACACTGTATCCATGCAGCCTTGGGCAGACAGCATCCAGACTGCTGGTCCCCTTAACTCTGCTCTTTCTGCTGTGGCCCTAAGATCAACTAACTGAAGTTTGTTAGGGGAACAGTGCTTTGTAGAAAGGTGTCAGTGGGAAGAATAAGTAAGTGCACACACGCCCCTCCCCGATGCAGCATTGTCTACTTCAGGGGGAGAGGGAACTTGTTCCTAGCAAAGAATTTACATGTGCTGCTGTGGCTGATGTATAGTGTCATGCTGATTCTTCAAACATTAAGATAAGGTTTATTTTTATAGGTTTTTTTTCTCTCTGTCTCAGATATTACAGCTTCCCATAGTAGTTCTGCTGTTCCAGTCAGTACACTTGTATTTGTCTGCACCTCCATGCTTCCTCCTCAGTCTTTACCTTGCTTAGCTTCTGTTGGCTGCCCTAAATCTCTTTAAACAGCTAACCTCACACCAGAATCACATTTAAAAGCATATTAAATTAATCTACAGTGGAGGAATTTATATATTTATTTACTTATTAGTAATGCTTAGGTGCAGTTTCACATATTGCAATTTATTTCATTTTTTTAAATGATTAGCCCAGTACTACTGGGCTAATAATTTTAAAACAATTATAAAATAAATTGATTTAGTTGTTTTTTGGGATGTTGGGATGGAGAGCAAGAAAATGTTTTCCCAGGGTCCATTCAATATTAAAGACGGCCCTGTTCCCCATGTAGGCATTTTTTCATCATATGCATTTTTTCATCATATGCATTTATCATCGTGGGTCTCTATACCCATCCCTGCCCTCTAGCATGTTAGGTACTGATTTACTGTGTACGCAATTGACACATTATTTACTTATTCCCCCTGATGCTTTGTTTTTAGAGGCGCGTCCCCCTGCCCTATTAGACGCCTGTGGCGCTTTAACTGACAGTTGCAGACTAGCCTTTTCTAACACTCCCACACTGCCGCTCCGGCTGGCTCATAGGGTCCACGCTGCTATACATTCAGGGCTACCGTTATGGATTGGCACTTTGCACAGTACATTGATTTATTTTTTTATATATAGCATTTTGCGTTGTGATTATAGCAACATATGCTACTAGTAGGAGCGTGTTACGTCTTTGTTACGGGTTGATTTTACACTAGCATGCGAGTATTAGATGAGTGTATACACGTAAGCGTTATCTGTAGGGCAACTATTCCCCTGTGCATTTCATCAACACTTGCTTTTTGTTTGGTATACTACTTTTAATATAAGGATCCCGGTTGTGATTTGGCGAATTCACCCTTTATATTGCCCTTTATATTGGCCTCTATACTACTGCAATATATATAGTATACTATATATTTATTATCCTTTGTGCTTGCAGTATGTTTGTCTTGTGTATCATCTTTGTTTTTATTTTTATTTTTTCTTCTATATATGTACCTACCATTTCTGTATGTTCACTGTGATTGACCTTTGTTTACACATTTGTGATTATATACAGTGTATTGGGTATTAATTGATTTGTGTCTGTATTTGTATATATTTTTTGGTGTAAACAGTAGATGGTTGCCTTGACAACCATTTTGGCGCAATTTCTGCACACTGGGGGAGGGTCTTAGAGGGTATAAATGTTTGCTTGTAACATTTCATTGTTGGTCTGATGAAGGGGAGCTTCCCGAAACGTCACGTAAATTAAAGCTACTATTGCTATTTCTTAAGCCCAGCGAGTGCTGTCTTCTATTACTTCTACTACTACTTGCATTCAGCATCCTGGCACCTGGACACCTTTTAGTGCGAGTGCACCAGCCTCTGTGAATATCTATCTATCTCTCTCTCTCTCTCTCTCTCTCTCTCTCTCTCTCTATGATACATATATATGTATATATATATATATATATATATATATATATATATATATATTTACAGCTATATATTGGAATATGTATTTATAAATACTTAGAACATATTCTACTATGTACAGAACATTGTAATGTGAAATATGTATAGTAAATACACAATATAACACTTTATTATATATGAATATTGCATAAATGATTTTTCATGTTTTAATCTACTTAACTGCAAAGGGCTCCAATGCACTTATGTATATGTCATCTATACACATATACATCTATACACATATAAATACATAAATACAAGTGTAAACATATATAGACATATATAAATGCATACATATTCATCTTTAGACATGTATTTGTATGTATCTTAATGTTAAAGCCCTTTGCCTGCCTTTTTTTTTTCTAACATCTGAGACCTTATATCTTTGAGACCATATACCTTTTGTGTGCAATATATTTTGAATCATTTTTATTAGAGGGTGTTATGAGTGTAACTGTACTTTGTAAGGTATTTTTGATTTGCGAAACAAATAACCCAGCAAGCTTTAACTTGAATAGCGCTCAAGCAATCGCATTTACATTCAACTTGTAATACCAGCACAATTTAGAAATAGAAAAAGAGTGTAGGGGACCTAGAGACCAATATACCACTCTACAACATAAAATATGTCAGAAAATAATTTAATATCTCTCCAAAGTCTAATAACATATAAAATAGGGACGTCTCCCTTAACACAATAACTTATAAAAATGTATAAGATAACAGCAAATGCAGAATCAAAAAAACAGTTCTTATGTATCCAAGAATAGTTAATAACCGCATTAGACGGTTTCCACCTTTAAATTCCACCTTAAAGAAAAAAGAAAAAAATTAAAACTGTCACAATTTGTCCAAAAAATATATCCTCCTTGTGTTATTTTTAAAAAAAGTGTAGCGTAACAGCAATAAAGTTACTAGGCTAGAAGCACGGATGAAATTCACAATGGGATGTCTTTGTGTCTTGATCTCTTTGTTTGATTTGCAACAGAATGTCAAAGGGATATAAGCATCTTTATAACAGTTTGTAACAATTTGTATTGTGTATTCAGGCTTACCGGACCTTCAGACACACTTCAGAACGTCAAAGGGATATAAGCGGATCTTTGGACACACTTCGTGTCAGGTGCAAGGTTCCTCTTTACATTACCGGTGATAGATTACTTTAGTTGCCTTCTCCTTTACACATTTGTGTCTCCAATGCTGGCACTTACTCCCAATAGGTGATAGTTTGCTACTGGTATGTTGCACGCTCCAGCGTGTTGTTGGCGGGATCATGTGAATAAACAAACGGCCGTTCGTTTTGCATGCTCCTCCCCTGTACTTGTGCTTACAAGATTATACAGGAGTTAATGGAGCAGTTTCAAATCCTACATATTCTCCCTTAGCTGTATCGACGTCAATGCGTTTCGCCTGTGATCAAGGCTTTATCAAGACGTATTCATTAGTTAGATATTCAGGCATTTAAATACCCCTCTTTTTTATCCCATTGGTTTATTTCCTTATTGGTTATGGTTTAAGGTGGAAATTTGAAACAATTGCAATTATTTAAGGTGGAAAAGTCAATATGAATCTGATTATTAGGAATAGAAATGTCAGGAGGAATTTGAATTAAATTGTTTTAATATTTGATTATAAGAAAAGTATATTGTAAAATATTTCTGCATATCATTATTAATACATTAAACATGATAAAAGAAATACATATAATGAAGTTATACATTTATCAGTTGAGTGACAAATTTTTCAGAAGATTATATCTAGTTAAAATGATTAATTTTTTTGTCACCATGCTATATCAGATTTTATTAATAAATGTATGTTTGATGTTCTACTTAATATTTTTATTTCCCAATACTGAATACCATAATTTAGCATATTTCATTATTATGAAGAGAGAAAAGGGGAAATATTTAATTCAGAATTCAAGCCTGAAGGAAATAGAGTTTGCATATTGTAGATTAGCTCAGCTTCTTTTTTCAAAAGTTTTGATTCAAAATTCCCCCCTCTCCAGTCTGGTTTGACCTTCTTTATACCCCAAAAAATAAAATCTTTTAGATTATTTTTATGTACTTCCCTAAAGTGAGTATATAAATGTGTGTCTAAATTTCCTCTGTCTATACATGAAAGGTGCTCATGTATACGTTCCCTCAGGGTCCTGGTGGTCTCCCCTATATATTGTTTATGACAGGAGCATTGTATAGCATAAATAACACCTTTATCTTGGCATCTGATTGTTTCTTTTATTTTATATGTGAAACCATTCTGACTTGATTTTATTTCCTTGCATTTGCTACTGTATCTGCAAGATCTGCAGCCAAAACATGGAAAAACAACTAGTTTAATACCAGACAGATCTCCTTCTATTGTAGATTTTCTTTCCATTTGTTTGAATTCACTGGGAGCTAGTATACTTTTTAAATTTTTTTGCTTTTTTATAAATAATTCTAGGGTAATCTGTCATTTTATCTTCTATTATAGGGTCTGTCTGAACAAGGTGCCAATGTTTTTGCATTATTTTTTGCAGAAGATAATGATCACTGTTATAGTTAGTTATTAGGGCTACCTTTATTTTATCTTGATCTTCTGTAGTTTTGTTTACATTTTGTTCTTTATTTTTATATACTAAAAGACTATTCCTATCTTTACATCTACTACTGTTCTCACCTTCTTTATTATTTGGGGGTCATATCCTCTCTCAGCAAACTTTTTTTCTAAGATCTCTACCTGTTCCATATAATCAGACATCTTTGAACAGTTACGTCTTTTCCTAAGACACAGGCCCCTAGGAATATTCTCTTTCCATTTATTCAGATGACAACTATTAAAATGTATTAGGTTGTTAGCATCAACCTGTTTAAAGTGAGTTTTTGTTATTATCTTTTTCTCAATAATTTCAATGTCTAGATCTAGAAAAGGGATTTTTTTTTCTTTACTAATGGTATAAGTAAAACGAATTCCTATATTATTATCGTTTATTTCAGAGATTAATTCTTCTAGTTCTATAAGTGTCCTTTTCCAAACAAAAATGACATCATCAATATATCTCCTATAGAGCACGAGATTTGCGCCGAGTCTATGCGTGGGGATAAAATCCTCCTCCCATTTCCCTAGGAAAAGATTAGCATTGTTCAGCACAGATCTCGTGCCCATAGCTGTACCCCTAGTTTGAAGGAAGAATTTTCCATTAAAAGAAAAATCATTTTGATTTAAAATAAATTCAATACTCTGGAGTATAAATTCCTTCTGTTTCTGATTTAATGTTGTGTCTCTAGTCATATATATGTCTACTGCTTTGATCCCCATTAGATTCAAAAAGATCTAATTAATCCACCAGGTAGGCCTATAATATCAGGCATAGGGTCTATTACCTCTAATCTGTCGCACTATATAGATAATTTCTTGCAACCTTATGTAAAAAAGTTACCATCTTATCTTAAAGATACAACGGACATATTACAATGTTTAAATACACTGAATTGGGAGGACCATTATATAATGGGTACATGTGATGTCTCATCGCTATATACCAGTATACAACATGATCTGGGGATCAAAGCAGTAGACATATATATGACTAGAGACACAACATTAAATCAGAAACAGTTTTACTTATACCATTAGTAAAGAAGAGAAAATGACAGATTACCCTAGAATTATTTATAAAAAAGCAAAAAATGTAAAAAGTATACTAGCTCCCAGTGAATTCAAACAAATGGAAAGAAAATCTATAATAGATTGAGATCTGTCTGGTATTAAACTAGTTGTTTTTTTCCATGTTTTGGCTGCAGATCTTGCAGATACAGTAGCAAATGCAAGGAAATAAAATCAAGTCAGAATGGTTTCACACATCAAATAAAAGAAACAATCAGATGCCAAGATAAAGGTGTTATTTATGCTATACAATGCTCCTGTCATAAACAATATATAGGGGAGACCACCAGGACCCTGAGGGAACGTATACGTGAGCACCTTTCATGTATAGACAGAGGAAATTTAGACACACATTTATATACTCACTTTAGGGAAGTACATAAAAATAATCTAAAAGATTTTATTTTTGGGGGTATAAAGAAGGTCAAACCAGTCTGGAGAGGGGGGAATTTTGAATCAAAACTTTTGAAAAAAGAAGCTGAACTAATCTACAATATGCAAACTCTCTTTCCTTCAGGCTTGAATTCTGAATTAGATATTTCCCCTTTTCTCTCTTCATAATAATGAAATATGCTAAATTATGGTATTCAGTATTGGGAAATAAAAATATTAAGTAGAACATCAAACATACATTTATTAATAAAATCTGATATAGAATGGTGACAAAAAAAATTAATAACTTTAACTAGATATAATCTTCTGAAAAATATGTCACTAAACTGATAAATGTATAACTTCATTATATATATTATTATTATTATTATTATTATCGGTTATTTGTAGAGCGCCAACAGATTCCGCAGCACATATATATATATATATTTCTTTTACTCGAGTAAAACCTAAATAAGAAACATCTAAGATTGAGAATTCTTATAATAAATGTATTTTTATAGTTCTATTAAAGGTAATGATATATTTCAGTTGTTTACAGAGTTCATTAATCCAATGTTGGAATGAAATATATTAAAATGTTACTAGATTTTCTATATCTTTTTATCTCCTTTTTTGTTTAATGTATTAATAATGATATGCAGAAATATTTTACAATATACTTTTCTTATAATCAAATATTAAAACAATTTAATTCAAATTCCTCCTGACATTTCCATTCCTAATAATCAGATTCATATTGACTTTTCCACCTTAAATAATTGCAATTGTTTCAAATTTCCATCTTAAACTATAACCAATAAGGAAATGAACCAATGGGATAAAAAGAGGGGTATTTAAATGCCTGAATATCTAACTAATGAATACGTCTTGATAAAGCCTTGATCACAGATGAAATGCGTTGACGTCGATACAGCTCATTACCAAGGGAGAATACGAAGGATTTGAAACTGCTCCATTAACTCCTGTATAATCTTGTAAGCACAAGTACAGGGGAGGAGCATGCAAAACGAACGGCCGTTTGTTTATTCACATGATCCCGCCAACAACACGCTGGAGCGTGCAACATACCAGTAGCAAACTATCACCTATTGGGAGTAAGTGCCAGCATTGGAGACACAAATGTGTAAAGGAGAAGGCAACTAAAGTAATCTATCACCGGTAAGGTAAAGAGGAACCTTGCACCTGACACGAAGTGTGTCCAAAGATCCGCTTATATCCCTTTGACGTTCTGTTGCAAATCAAACAAAGAGATCAAGACACAAAGACATCCCATCGTGAATTTTAACCGTGCTTCTAGCCTAGTAACTTTATTGCTGTTATGCTACACTTTTTAAAAATAAACACTACAAAAAATAAAAGAAATCTAACATTACTAAAAAAAAACACTAACATTATGAAAAATAAAAAAAATCTTAGATTATAAAAAATAATAAATGAAATTATCCAAAATAATAAAAATTAAACCTAATTTAATAGCCCTATAAAAACAAAAACGCCACCCCAAAATAAAAGCACCCCCTAACCTATCAATAAATTACCAATAGCCCTTAAAATGACCTTTTGTAGGACATTGCCCTAAATTAAACAGCTCTTTTACCTAAAATAATTAAAAAGCCCCCCTAAAAGTAAAAAGCCCCCCCACCCAACCAACGCCCCAAAATAAAAAAAACTAAGTCTAAAAACAACCTAAGCTGCCCATTGCCCCTAAAGGGGCATTTGTATGGGCATTGCCCTTAAAAGGGCGTTCAGCTCTTTTTTCTCCATAAAAATAAAAAAGCCCTAATCTAAAAAAAAAAACAACCCAAAAAATAGAAAAAAAGACCTTACACTAACCCCAGAAAATCTACTCACAGTTCCTGAAGTCCGGACATCCATCTTCATTCAGGTGGCGAGAATTCTTCAACAAGGCGGCGACATCTTCCTCCATCGTGGGGGCATCTTCTATCTTCATTGTGGTGGCGCAGAGCTGCCAGGACTGGCGGCGACATCCAGCGCGGGGCCTCCTCCTCATGTGGACTTCCGCCGCACACTGAAGCTTAAATGCAAGGTACCCCTTTTATATTGGAGTACTGTTGCATTACTATTGGCTGGATGATTCATATCAGCCAATAGGATGAGAGCTGCTTAAATTCTATTGGCTGTTCAAATCAGGCAATAGGATTTAAGCAGCTCTCATCCTGTTGGCTGTTTTGAGTTTTTCAGCTAATAGGAATGCAATGGTACCCCAATATAAAAGGGGTACCTTGCATTCAAGCTTTAGTGTGCGGCGGACAATCGCATGCAGAGAATGCTCCATGCTGGATGTCGCCGCCGGTCCTGGTCAGCTCGACGTCACCGGGATGAAGATAGAAGATACCCCTGCGATGGAGTAAGATGTTGCCGCCTTGATGAAGTGGGTAGATTTTCTGGGGTTAGTGTTATTTTTTTTTTTTTAAGGGCTATTGGTAGTTTATTGATATGTTAGGGGGTGCTTTTATTTTTGGGGTGGTTTTTTTGTTTTTATAGGGCTATTAAATTAGGTTTAATTTTTATTATTTTTGATAATTTAATTTATTATTTTTAGTAATTTAGTATTTTTTCGTATTTTTTTTAATCTTGTAATTTAGTTTTTTTTATTTTTAGTTTATTTTCTTAAAATAGTAATGTTAGGTTTATTTATAGTTTAATCTTAATAGGTTTAGTTTAATCTTTGCGATGTGGGGGGTCAGCGGTTTAGGGGTTAATCACTTAATTTAGTATCAGCGATGTCGGGGCGCAGCTGATTAGGGGTATTTAGACTAGGGGTTTATGTTAGGATGTTAGGTTTTAATGTAACTTTCTTTTCCCCATTGACATCAATGGGGATTGCGTTACAGTGATCGCCATTCCTCGATCGCAGGTGTAGGTTTTTTTCTAACACTTTCTCTCCATTGATGTCTATGGGGTAAAACGTGCACGAGCAAGTCAAGTCAGGCCTTGGGTTTTGTGCATTATGGAGCTTAACGCACCATAACACACAGCACAAGAAGGTTTTTCAGTAACTTGTAATGGCAGCGCTATGGTGAGTGTGATACTTTTTTTGCATTATTTACACACCCAGTTTAGAGCATAACTTGTAATCTGGGTGAATGTACTTTATACTAATATTATTACCATGACTAGCCTTGTTTCCTGCAGACTAAATCCCAGATTGGCTCTTTCCAACATGGCAAATGGTGGGTGGAATTTGGCTATTGATAAACAATTGATGTAAAAAGGATGTTAATTTATTTTAAAACGATTGGACTTAGCTCATAGGTTATTCTACAGCAACAGAAATGTATTTTAATTTCAAGTTGCTTACTGTCCCTTAAAACTACAGAAATTTAAGCTGTCTTCTCACCTTTTAATACAACTGACAGGTATAATGAAAATGATTGTAAGTACGTTGCTATGATAAAATTGTTAACTGAGAAATCATTAAATACTATTAAGGGCAACATCATCTTGCATTAACTGAAGTTATTGGTTTGGGAAAGTTATAAAAAGCATAATACCTCACAATTAAATAATTTCATTATGGTTGGATTCTTTTATTCATGGATAACTGTGTTTATTCATGTTACAAAGTTGTTGAACACCACTAGACATATCAGATTTTTTAGAAGGATCTGACAGAATAGTTCACATCACAATTAACGGCTTTATCTAAAAGGTGAAACATGTAGGTTTAATTACTGACTTTAAAATGACTTTTTTATTAAAAATAAAGCAAACACAACAGCAATGTCCTTAATATCTGTTAATGAATGCTTAGACCAAATTATCAGAATGTATCTAGACAAAATCCTGAAGGTCATGTTGCTGTATTAAAATCATGTATAAGAGCTAACACTGATACATCTAAGTGCTTGATGAATGTTATGCATCAGAATATGTTTACAGTTTGTATGTTACAATTCTGCATTGTTAAATTCTGCATTCTTGGGTTACAAACTTGTGAATGCCTCATAATTTAAATTATTTTGTTACTTTTATTTAAAGCATATCAAATAAAATGTACCTCTTTTTTTAAGAAAAATAACATTTGTATGCTAAAAAAAGTATTAGAATTGTGCCATTGCATTTAGAGTTATGGCCAAAAATATTAGCACCACTGCATTTCTGTCAGATAATGCATCACTTTGCTGAGAAAATTGTTGCAATTACAAATGTTTAGGCATTCTCATGTTTATTTCTTTTGTTTGCATTGGTATGACACAAAAAAGTGGAGGAAAAAAAGCTGTGATTGAGGTTCTTTATTCACCATTCAAACAATCCATTGTTGGAATCTTTGATCAATTTTTCTTTTCGTCCACATCCAAGGAGATTAGCTACAGTGCCATGGGCTGTAAACTTCTTGACAATGTTGCGCATAGTGGACACAGGAACATTAAGATCTCTTGAGATGGACTTGTAACCTTGAGATTGTCCATGCTTTTCCACAATTTTTGTTCTCAAATCCTCAAACAATTATTTGCTGCTCTTTCTCTTCTCCATGCTCAATGTGGCACACAGAGACACACAACAGAGAGGTTGAGTCATTTTTTACCACTTTAACTGGTTGCCAGTGTGATTTCTATATTGTCAGCACCTGTTAATTGATACAGGTGAGTTTAATTACAAATTACAGGAGCATCACAAACTTGGAATGCAATTATTTCTTACAATTTTGAGAAGATACCAATAATTTTGTCCAGTCCATTTTTGGAGTTTTGTGTGGAATGTGTCAGAGTTGGCTTTTTTTCTCTACTTTTTTGTGTCATACCAATACAAACAAAATAAATAAACATGGGAATGCCTAAACATTTGTAATTGCAGCAATTTTCTGGGCGAAATGGTGCATTATCTGACAGAAATGCAGAGGTGCCAATATTTTCGGCCATGTCAGAACCTAAACTGTGTTGAAGTCAATGGATAAATAGCATTTTAATATACATAAATACATCAAATGCATTATTGTGTTCCAAGAGGTGAAACTTGGTTTGGTAGCAATTTTTTTGTTTTAAAAATAAAAAAAAATTTATGTCATCTTAAAACATATTTAATGCACACTTGTTTTTTTTTTCATTTAATAATGAAATCACACAGATATGTAGGAAGATATTAATACATCAAATAAAGGTGAAATGTACCTTTAGCAGAGATTTGTGCTTAAAAGGACAGTTTACACCTCAGTCATCTTAAAGTCTTACCTTAGATTAAGCTGCAAATATTCTCCTGCATCCTTTCTATATAATACAGCAGTAAAAGTAAAAATGTTATTTTAAAATGAATATTGTTCTGGCCACTTTGAAATGGCTGCCAAGCTCTACCCACTGATTAAATCATGATCTGGGCTGCATCTATTCCCTCTGCTGAATAGCATTGTCAGTCTCTTGAATCCAATGTATCGAACTAGTGAGTCTTTTGTAACTTGTGACCTATTATGCAGCCCAAATCGTACTGTCATCACTGGGCGGAGCTTGGCTGTCATTTCAAAGTGGCCAGAAACAAGATTTTTTTAAATAACTTTTTTACTTTTCCTGCTGCATGATATAGAAAGTGGTACAGGAGGCTATTTGCAGCTTAAAGGATCAGTAAACTTTTCCAAACTTTAGTCATTAAAATCTTTTGTTTTACAATTTAAAGTTAAAAGCATAATGTAATATTTTTTAAAAAATATATATTATAATTTTTAACAAATATTACCCCAAAGTTTCTTATTTAACTGCTGTGACGTATGCACCAAGCAATTCTTCATAAAAGGTAGGCGTGTCAGCAACTGTTTCACCAATCACATATTACCCTATAATGAGCTTCTGCATATTCATTAGCAGCTGAGCGTGTACCTGATCACATGCACAGTAGCTCTTAATAATAATAGTGCTGTGCTGTGACAGAAAAGCCCTGCAATGCATACATGCTGAAAAAAGAGGTTAGTCACTAAAGACTTCTTCAGAATGTATTTAATAATCTTTAGTGACTAACATCTGTGCTGCTGGCTCTCCTTCAACACCCCCTGTGAGGATTCATACTTTTTCGCGCTAAAGTCTTTCAGATTGCAGTGTGATTAAAGACATGCCCCTTTTTTCATTATGTGTCAGTGTGTAGGGAACTGAGCAGTCTCCTGAACGATCTACACAAACATAGCAAAGCAGTATTTCTTCTTGACAGGAGGAGCACGACAGCTAAGCAATTGTGCTGCCGGGTCCTCACCAGCCCCCTGCAAGACTGAATAAACAAATCTTGAGTGACCAAATTAAACTATGCAGCCAGCCCCCCTCCAGACCCCCTGCATGGCAAAATCTTACTCCAATTGCAGAGGGGATCTGTATAATAAAGGGAAATGACAATTAGTGACTCACGAGTTGTAGGTAGAAGTGGAGCTGACAAGTTACACATCAGATGAAATCAGTTGAACTTGAGTTGAGTGACTACCGCTACCCCTTCCATAAAAAAAATGCTCTGATAAGGACATTGATGTAAATTTTATTAAACATTTTAAAATAAAAACGAATAATTCAGACACAGTTAAAAAAAATAGCAACGTGTGAGCTTCTGGTAACACACTAAGGACACTAAGGACTGCAGGCAGGGTATGTGAACTGGAACGGCTACAAGTGAAGCCAGTGAAGTAACATAATGCAGCAGCTGTCTCAAAGTGCGCATGTGTAGAGTCTGTGCACGCTCTTTCAGACAGAACCTAGGTCTCACTCAGTGATTGGATGGCATTAATTAGTTATACAGTGGGTTTTCCTAATTAGAAACCTTGAAATTGAAAAAGAATAAAAACTACAAATAAAAGATTAATGACACTTATTGCAGAAATAAAGTCCTTACTTTGTACTTTTTAGATATTACATTTTTTTTGCGTTTAATGTCACTTTAATCTAAGGTAAGACTTTAAGATGACTGAGGTATAGACTGTCTCTGTAGAATATTAGGTTTTAATACTTAAATTAGTACTTCTAATTCTCTAAATTTCACATTTCCTATTTTTAAAATAATAGATTTGTAGATGCAGAAAAAAATTAAATGCAATATGTTCCCTCTACTGCACATTTTGGGGCCATATAAACCAAGTAGGCAGATTTTTACACTTGCATAGTTATTCAGTCTTAATTTGGACAGTATCAGGTATATCTGAAAGAAAATTTAGGGAACAGAAAATAAACAAAACAAAGGAGATGCAAAAAGAGACCTTAAGAAATAAGTTAAAAAGATCTAAAGAAAATAAATTAAAAAACAAAACAAACAAAAAAAAAAAACAAGAAAAGAATAAAATCAAAATCACTAACTAGGTTTATCTAGGTTGTCAAAACTTTTTAAAATGCATCTAAATGTGAGATTGTGATGGTTTTTCTACTTCATAATAATTTTTCCCAAATATTATTATAAAACATGGTGATCCAGTAATGAAAACTCTTTAAATAGTAAGTTGCAACCCTAAAGCTTAATATCTTCAAAAATAATAAAATTTAAAAAAAATAGAAAAGCAATACTTTTCAGCTAAGACCCTTCATATTATTATGAAAATGGGTGCAGCCATTTTTTTCTGTAGCTTTTTCTCTTGATTAAAAACATTTTTTTTTTCTGACCTTAATAACTTTTGAAATATGTAACCAATTTGCTTATGATTTCCAAATTTTATAGTGATATGCATGATGATGACAACAATCAAGAGTTTAATTTAAAACCATGGTTTTAATACCTCATATGACTTTAAATGATAGTTGCACTGACATTTGTGTCCTAATCTCTTGAATCAAATATACATACATTTTGTGAAGTGTTTTGAAGAAGATATAGGAAAGGTAGCTATTTCTTTGTAGCTGACAGAATGAATATAAAAATGAGAGAAAAGCTTTATCTGACTTGTTCAACCATAAAGAGATTGTTTTTATGCCATCAGACAAGGGAGGCAATTTTGTAGTCACGGATCAACGATTTATGTATCAGCTGTAATGAAGTTTTGTATATTCTGAATGAGGGTAAAAGTCATGATTTCATATTTAAACAAGAATGTGATTACTTATTTGTCTGATCATAGAGTCCCTATTCTTTACTAGTTACCTTTTACCACAGATTTTGAACAATCCCCTGGGTACCCTATTATTGCTGGGACTCTGTTTCCATAGAAGGTTTAAGCATATATGTTGATTTATGTTTACTTTCCTTTGTCATTGCTATGTAAAGAAGACAACATCCCAGTCAATTGTAAACCCTTACTTGTGTCGCTTTATTCTAGGATGCCTCATAATATAGGTCTACATGTAGTACAATCATTTCTAGGTACAATCTGGAGAATAGATTACCCATTTTTCTTGACAATAGCAAAATGGTTATGCCATTTTTTAAATAAATTCTAATAACAATATGTTTTACTTGATGATAGTCATATGAAGATGTCTGTGGCACAGCCTGTGTGCACTCATCTTGGCCAAGAAAGTTTCGTTATTGGGATGATATATTATTCTTGTGGTAAGGGACTTTTTGCCCTCTTTAGACTTCTGAAAATATATTTATTACTATTATATTATCAGTAAAGTTTCAATGACTGCTAGACAAGTACCTAGTCTTAGAGAAGGTAGATATGGGGCTATCCCAAAGCATCACAAACAAATGCTCCCAATGTAGAAAATATGTGTATTGTATCTTTATAAACAAAACTGGGAGTTTTGGAACTAGTAAAACGCATCTATTCTAGATAAAACAATGAATCACTTGTGTGATTTATATATTATACTATACCTCACCACAATTTTATATGGGAAAACAGGTAGAGGTTTCAAAGCTGAAGTAATGCTCTAAAAAGAGGGTGCAACACTAGCTGTCTAGACACTCAACCATTTATGGGTTTACCATTACTGCAGTGGCGTCACTAGGGGTGGCGGGGGGCGGGTGGGGCGGGGTCCCGCACCCGGGTGACACCCTCCAAATTTTTTTTTTTTTTTTTATTTTTTATTTTTTTTTTTATTGAAATTCAAAGAAATACAATGTTGAGATGCATAGATTATTTTATTAGAGGCTGGCATTTGTGAACATTAGTGGGACTGGGGAAGTTGTAGACACACAATTATTTTGCCCCTTGAGCCAGTGCTGCAATTTCAACAAATAGTTTTACCTGCTGCTTTTGCTTGTTTGTACTTTGCTCCTCCCCTGCCCAATTTCACTATGAATGTTGTGGGTGTGCCGTGGGGCTTACAAAGTTGCGCTGCTAGCCTAAGCCTGCCTATCTGTGCTCACTGCTCAGTGACATGCGGCTGTGCACTGACAGACTTGGAACAGAGTCAGAGAGCAGAATTTTCATAGTTTGTGCGCCTAAACCTTTTCTTAAGTGATTTATTTTAGAGTGCTCTGTTTATCTTTCATTTGATGTTCTGCTGAGCCAGGGAGCAGCTCTAGGCATGAGCTTCATAATTAATGCAGTACAGTTTACATATTTTGTATGTGTGTGTCTGAGTTTTTGTGTGTCTCAGTGTTTTTGTGTGTGTGTTCTTGTGTGTGTGTCTGAGTGTGTTTCCGAGTATTTGTGTGTGCATCTGAGTATGTTTTTAAGTGTGTCTGAGTGTTTGTATGTGTGTTTGCCTGTGTTTTTGTGTGTGTCTGCTTTCTGGGGGGGGGGGTGACACCATGACTTACCGCACCGGGTGACACCAACCCTAGTGACGCCACTGCATTACTGGCATAGAACAGCATTGCATAGGGAGATGACATGGTAATCTGGAGAAAAAGCTTTCACTACATGAAACATGGTAGATTTGTACACTTTATATACTGTCACAAGTTGTGTTAAATTAAATAAATGATTTAGCTTGCAATTTAGATAACTGAAGCTGCTTTAATTTTGGTGTGCGAGATTGATTTTGCTATTTTTTGCTTACTAGGGGCTATATTACGGGTGGAGCGCTAATTGCAGCTCATGAGCAATATTGCATTTTTTCAGCTTATGTGCATAACAGAAATAGCATGCGTATTATATGAGTAGGGATGGGCAAATGTTTCTAAAAATTTGAAATTTCAAACTAATTTTGATACATTAGTTTGTTCAAATCGAATTTCAAATGTTTATATAACATTCTTTTTTCAAATTTTCGTTTTCGAATTTTTCAATAAAATATTCGTTTGAATAATAGAATGTTTAGCTATGTATTCATTCAATTTCGAAATGTAATATTCAAATTCGAATGTGACATTCGAATTCGAATGTGACATTCAAATTTGAAATAGTATTTCTAGTCTACAACTGTGTTTAATAAATGTAATATTCGAATTCGAATGCTACATTCGAATATCACATTCGAATTTGAAATAGTATTTCTAGTCTAATACTGTGTTTTAAATGTGATATTCGATTCGAATGTGATATTCGATTCGATTGTGACATTCGAATTCGAAATAGTATTTCTAGTCTAATACTGTGTTTTATAAATGTAATATTCTAATTCGAATGTGACATTCGATTCGAATGTGACATTCGAAATAGTGTTTCTAGTCTACAATTGTGTTTTATAAATGTAATATTCAAATTCGAACGTTACATTCGAATTCGAATGTGTCATTCGAATTTGAACGTGACAATCGAAAACTGTAAACAACATTTTCAAAAATCGAATTTTTAAGAATATTTGTTCTTATCAGCATTCTATTATGTAAATCAAATTTCTACAATAACATTTGTTCTAACATTCGAATTCGGATATAAACACATTCGCCCATCCCTAATTATGAGTTGATAGTAAACGCATTCCCTTGAGCACAACTCTAGTTAACTGTTATGCGACACAAAAAAGTGGCACAAAACACATGAAAAATACATTTAACAGCACAGTTACACTATATGATAATTATTATAAAAAAAGATTGCATTAAAAAGTTATAAGGGCTCAAATGTAGGAGGTGTTAGAATTAAATGACTGCAAAGGACTTTAACAAAGATACATGCATACACATATCTAATTATATTTATGTATTTGTGTGTGTGTATGTATATAGGAAATATATATATATATATATGTAGGAAAGATTTTGTGCAGGCATGAGGGAGTTAAGTACCACCTACACAAGAGTTATATATGGATTTCCTGAATGGTTGCCGAAACCGAAGATTTTTTAATCAAACGGAAGGCGCTGTGCCATGTCTCCTCATCGACCTCGCCACCCAAGTCTCTCTCCCAGGAGTGTGTATAGGAGGGAGGATTTAGTGAGTCATCTACAGATATTATTTTGTATAGCTTTGAAATAAGATGTGCAGGAGCGGTGGGGGAGGTGCAAAGGGACTCAAAAGGTGTGAGCCTCCTTCCAAGATCCTCTTTGTGTTTATGGTGGGAAATAAAGTGAACCATTTGATGGTAATGAAGCCACGAGGAGAAAATCATCCCGTGCGCTTCTTCTAGCTCCGAGTGAGTCTTCAGTCTACCCTCAACTGAAACAAAATGAGCGGAGCCAGTCCTAAGACTATATGGCTTAAGTGCAGTGAAACCTAACCGACAGTATGGGAGATCTATGTGTTCCAGAATGGGTGTAAGTGGTGCAATGTTCGTGGAAATATGCGTGTTAGTGGACAAGAGTTTGTCCCACTCATAGAATATGCCTGCCGTAACATGATAACTGTCAATTAGTTTGGGCCTCTTTTGTCTCGGCCACCAAGCCAGCGATGCCATATTGTTTATTTTAAAGATATGTCTATCTATGTGAATCCAGACTTTATCATTAGAATTATGTGCCCATTCTACTATGTGCTGTAACGCTATTGCATGTTTGTAAGTTTGTAAGCAGGGGACCCCCAATCCCCCCTTGTCCCTGGGTAGATACATGGTTTTTCTTGGGATTCTAGGTCTAGCACTATCCCATATGTACTGTTCAAAAGCTTTTTGAAGTTGGGATATGTATCCCTCAGGCAGTAGTATAGGAAGTGTTTGGAGCAAATATAGAATGCGCGGAAGGGCGTTCATCTTTAGAACTCCAATCCTTCCGAGCCACGAAAGCTTTTTGTTTTTCCAAGACGATAGATCTCTGATTATTTCATTTTTTATTTTGAGGTAGTTGAGTTTATATAAATCCTGAGTGGAGGGGGCTAAGTAGATCCCTAAGTATTTTAATTTATGCTGGGCAATAGGAATGCTATATATGGATCTCTTCTACTTTATATATGTATTTACAGATACAAATATATATACAGTATATATAATTTTATATATATATATATATATATATATATATACACATACACATATAAAACACATAAAAAACATTTTCTATCTTCATCCATCCAAGCGAAGCTGCTCCATCTTCAAGACATCCGGCGCGGGGCATCCTCTTCTTTCCACGGTGACTGAAGAATGAATTCTCCTTTAAGTGACGTCATCCAAGATGGCGTCCCTTGAATTCCGATTGGCTGATAGAATTCTATCAGCCAATCGGAATTAAAGGTGAAAAAATCCTATTGGCTGATGCAATCAGCCAATAGGATTGAGCTTCAATCCTATTGGCTGATCCAATCAGCCAATAGGATTGAGCTCGCATTCTATTGGCTGTCCTCTGTTTATGCAGGGATCACCTCCCCAACCCATTTAATCAATAATTAAACAAGTGGGTACATTTAAGCCTGATATTGTGATGCTGCATGAAACACACCTAAAAGAAGCAGTAAATTAAGGATTAAATGGGTTGGGGAGGTGATCCCTGCATAAACAGAGGACAGGAAGAAAGGAGTATCAATTTTACTAAATAAAAATCTAACATATCACATTTTAAACAAAATATTAGACCCAGAAGGGTGAGTCCAGGTTATAAACTTAGAAATAAATAAAATTCTATGTGTAAGGTGTAATGTGTATGGCCCTAATGTAGTCAATAGTAATTTTTGGGACGCACTTTCACTGAAATTAATGAAATACAGGGGGAAAAATGTAATATTAGGGGGAGATTTAAATCTAGCCCCAATGCCCAACATAGACAGAATGAATAATACGGGAAAAAATAAAAGATATAGGAAAACTTGTATTTTTCAGAGATTTTGCAATTCAAGTATGCGATATCTGGCGTATTCAGAATCCTGATACAAAGATGTTTACATGTATATCAAAAGGCCACCAATCAATGTCCCATATAGACATGTTTCTGATCTCTGATTTTATGACAGGGCTGGACATAGAAGCCAGTATTAAAGACATCCGACCACGCCATCAAAATCTTTACAATCAATTAACTTAAATAATTTTTATTTCCCGAAATAGTTAGCAAGTAACCCCAAATTTCAAAATTGGTTCAAGGATAAATAGCTGGAATTTGCAGATTTATATTTTGCATACAGAGACAAAATTGTAACTATTATGGGAAACTGAGAAAGCGGTTCTACGAGGTGAGATCAAAGCGTATTTACATAGGGTTAAAAAAAAAGCATAAATAGCGTAATCTACAGCTATCCAATAGTTATAAGAATAGGTATAATGCATATTTGGCCCACCAATCCAAAAGTTCTTGGGACAGATATATAAATATGAAAACTCAGCGAGACCTCTTTCTCAAACAAAACATGACACAAGAAGTAATGGGATTTTTAAGCAGTATACGGTGGATTTAAGGGGAGATCAGACAAATATTTAGCTTGTATTACAAAGCAAAAGTCCAATAACCATATATCGCCAATCAAGTCAGGTCCCAATTGATATGTATCCAACATAAAAATTAAAAAAGTTTTCCTAAAAAGTTTTCAGGGTATCTATAAAGAAGAGACTCCCAACTTAGAATCTAAAAATAAATATTGGGACAAGGTAAAATTACCTAGACTATCACAGGAAATAATAGAACAACTGAACAGCCCAATAACGATTAAGGAAATTATAGATGAGATTAAAGCGGCCAAAACAAATAAAGCCCCGAGACCAGATACGTTACCAGTGGAATTCTATAGAATTCTCATTGAACAAATAACCCCTATGCTCCATAGTTTATTTAATACCTATTATAATAAAGACGACCTATGTTCTGCAAATTTCGCTGCATCCAACATCACTCTAATTCTTAAAAAAGATAAGGAACCAGAAAATCCATCCTCATATAGGCTAATATCATTACTCAACGTCGACTATAAATTAACTTCAATTTACAGCTAACCGGTTGAAACCCTATCTTAAGCAATTAATACATGAAAACTAAACCGGATTTATGCCTGGCAGAAATCCATTTAAAAATATATGTGTAAAACTATATTAGTATTAGAATCTCTATAGAATAAGAGAAGGCACAAACAAACGCAGAGGATGTTGGATGCAGCTATCCTGACAGTAGATGCAGAAAAAGCGTTTGACTTTATAAATTTGCACCATCTACTTTCCACATTAGGGAAATTTGTTTGTTATTGTACCAAATATATGGCTTTAATCTATAATAATCCAATGTTGGCAATTATAATTAATGGCACTACTACGGAAAGATTTAAGATAGATAGAGGGACGAGACAGGGCTGTCCTCTTTCCCCCCTGCTTTTTCATTTGTGAATAGAAACGTTGGCAATATTATTAAGACAACACTTAACGAGTATTCAAGTTGGTGGTCAGGAATTTTATTTTATCTTTATACGCAGATGACCTTTTAATTTTCTTAAGTAATCTGGGCGACTCATTACCCAAGTTAACGGATATACAATTATTTGGCTCTATATCTGGGTACAGAATTAATTTGGGGAAGTCTGAATTATTATCACTAAATAAACCATCTAATCTCATGATAAATCATCAGTTTAAAGAGGTCAGGCAAATTAAATACCTGGGAATAATACTTACTAGGAACCCACAAGAGTGGTACGAATTAAACTTTACCAAATTTTTTAGAGAATGGAAAAAGAAAATGGAAGATTTGTAAAACTTACCAATTTCACTGACCGCACGTGTTACGTTGATTAAAACTATACTGTTTCTCAGACTACTATATCTATTACAAAACATACCGATCTTTCTAAGAAGGACAGATATAAATAATTGTAATCAATTATGTTCAAAATGTATTTGGAACAGGAAGAAAGCACGGATTGCGCTAAGTAAATTGATGTGACCCAACAAAGCGGGAGGCCTAGCATTCCCTAATATTCAATATTACAATTTAACAGCTCTATTAAAAGTTGCAATAGACTGGATAACAGAAAAGGAATATGTCACATTTCTACAATGTGAGACCAAACTGACCCCTTTTGACCTAAAAGCTATCTTACATTATCCCAAGACTAAGCTTCCAAATAATCACAGAGATTATGAGTTTTACTGTAACAGGGGTGCGTTGCTAATGAGTCTTTTTTTTTCACTGCTCAATTAAGACAACGCTGGTATTACAGGTTTTTTTAAACCCGGTGTTAGCTGCAAAAAGGTGAGCGTAGAGCAAAATTTAGCTCCATATCTCACCTCAATACCAGCGTTGCTTACGGTAGCGGTGAGCTGGCTAAACGTGCTCGTGCACGATTTCCCCATCAGAAACAATGGGGCAGATTAAACTGGAAAAAAACCTAACACCTGCAAAAAAGCAGCGTTCAGCTTCTAACGCAGCCCCATTGATTCCTATGGGGAAATAAAATGTATGTCTACACCTAACACCCTAACATGAACCCCGAGTCTAAACACCCCTAATCTTACACTTATTAACCCCTAATCTGCCGTCCCCCACATCGCCGACACCTGCATTATATTATTAACCCCTAATCTGCCGCTCCGGACACCGCCGCCACCTACATTATTCCTATGAACTTCTAATCTGCTGCCCCCAACATCGCCGACACCTACAATATATTTATTAACCCCTAATCTGCCGCCCCCCAACATCGCCAAAACCTAAGTACACTTATTGACCCCTAATCTGCCGCCCTCATCGTCGCCGCTACTATATTAAATTTATTAACCCCTAAACCTAAGTCTAAACCTAAGTCTAACACCCCCTAACTTAAATATAATTTAAATAAATCTAAATAAAATAGCTACAATTAAATAAATTATGCCTATTTAAAACTAAATACTTACCTATAAAATAAACCATAAGATAGCTACAATATAACTAATAGTTACATTTGTATCTATCTTAGGGTTTATATTTATTTTACAGGCAACTTTGTATTTATTTTAACTAGGTAGAATAGTTATTAAATAGTTATTAACTATTTAATAACTTCCTAGTTAAAATAACTACACATTTACCTGTAAAATAAATCCTAACCTAAGTTACAATTACACCTAAAACTACACTATCATTTAATTAATTACATAAACTAACTACAATAAAATAAAATAAAATAAAGTACAAAAAAAACACTAAATTACAGAAAATAAAAAAATAATTACAAGAATTTTAAACTAATTACACCTAATCTAATCCCCCAAAATAATAAAAATCCCTACCCTATACTAAATTACAAATAGCCCTTAAAAGGGCCTTTTGCGGGGCATTGCCCCAAAGTAATCAGCTCTTTTACCTGTAAAAAAAAAATACAATACCCGCCCCAACATTAAAACCCACCACCCACAGTCCCAACCCTACTCTAAAACCCACCCAATCCCCCCTTAATAAAACCTAACACTACCCCCTTGAAGATCACCCTACCTTAACCGTCTTCACCCAGCCAGGCACAAGTGGTCCTCCAGAGGGGCAGAAGTCTTCATCCGATCCGGGCAGAAGAGGACCTCCAGACGGGCAGAAGGCTTCATCCAGGCGGCATCTTCTATCTTCATCCATCCGCAGCGGAGTGGGTCCATCTTCAAGCCATCCGACGTGGAGCATCCTCTTCTTCCAACGGCTGAATGAAAGTTCCTTTAAATGACGTCATCCAAGATGGCGTCCCTTCAATTCCGATTGGCTGATAGGATTCCATTAGCCAATCGGAATTAAGGTAGGAAAAATCCTGTTGGCTGATGCAATCAGCCAATAGGATTGAATTTCAATCCTATTGGCTGATCCAATCAGCCAATAGGATTGAGCTCACATTCTATTGGCTGTTCCAATCAGCCAATAGAATGCAATCTCAATTCTATTGGCTGATTGCATCAGCCGATATTGAAACAATGTATCATAAACACAGCACTCACTTTCCACTTAGCACAGCACGGAGCAGGCTTACCAAGCCCAATGTAAATATATGAAGACAAAGATGTTCCAGCTGGTGCAAATCCAAAAACCTTTTATTTTGCAAGCTTGAGAAAGGGCTGATTGCTGGCCTGAAACGTTGCTTCTGTTTGTATCCCACATTGCAAAATAAAAGGTTTTTGGATTTTCACCAGCTGGAACATCTTTATCTTCATGATTGCATCAGCCAACAGGATTTTTCCTACCTTAATTCCGATTGGCTGATCAGCCAATAGGAATTGAAGGGACGCCATCTTGGATGACGATATTTAAAGGAACCTTCATTCAGCCGTCGGAAGAAGAGGATGCTCCACGTCGGATGGCTTGAAGATGGACCCACTCCGCTCTGGATGGATGAAGATAGAAGATGCCGCCTGGATGAAGCTTTCTGCCCGTCTGGAGGTCCTCTTCTGCCCAGATTGGATGAAGACTTCTGCCCCTCTGGAGGACCACTTGTGCCTGGCTGGGTAAAGACGGCTCAAGGTAGGGTGATCTTCAAGGGGGTAGTGTTAGGTTTTATTAAGGGGGGATTGGGTGGGTTTAAGAGTAGGGTTGGGAGTGTGGGTGGTGGGTTTTAATGTTTGGGGGGTATTGTATTTTGTTTTACAGGTAAAAGGGCTGATTACTTTGGGGCTATTTGTAATTTAGTATAGGGTAGGGATTTTTATTATTTTTGGGGGCTTTTTTATTTTATTATGGGGATTAGATTAGGTGTAATTAGTTAAAAATTCTTGTAATTATTTTTTTATTTTCTGTAATTTAGTGTTTTGTTTTTTTTGTTCTTTAGTTTATTTTATTTAATTGTAGTTAATTGCAGTTAGTTTATGTAATTAATTTAATGATAGTGTAGTGTTAGGTGTAATTGTAACTTAGGTTAGGATTTATTTTACAGGTAAATTTGTAGTTATTTTAACTAGGAAGTTATTAAATAGTTAATAACTATTTAATAATTATTCTACCTAGTTAAAATAAACACAAAGTTGTCTGTAAAATAAATATAAACCCTAAGATAGATACAAATGTAACTATTAGTTATAGGGCTAGATTTATTAAAGCTGAGCCTGTGGCGGGGCGAAATTACCCGCAGGTATTCGCCATTGCACACGAGCACAATTTTGCGCTCGCGTGCAATCCCGCCTCTTGCCCGCGCACAGCCAATCACGTGCAGGCAGGAGCTGTCAATCTCCTCGGTCTGATTAGACCGAGGAGATTGAATTTCGCCACATTAGAGGTGGCGAAGAGGTTAGGGAACGCTGCTTGATAAATGACCGCAAGCAAGTTCTTGTGAGAACTTGCAGCCATAGAGATTTAATAAATCTAGCCCATATTGTAGCTATCTTATGGTTTATTTTATAGGTAAGTATTTAGTGTTAAATTGAATTGAATATAGTAGCGGCAACGTTGGGGCGGCAGATTAGGGGTTAATAAATGTAGATAGGTGTCGGTGCTGTTAGGGATGGCAGATTAGGGGTTAATAAAATTTAACTAGTGTTTGTGAGGCGGGAGTGCGGCGGTTTAGGGGTTGATATATTTATTACAGTGGCGGCGATGTCCAGTCGGCAGATTAGGGGTTAAAAACTTTATTTAAGTGTTTGCGATGTGGGGGGGCCTCGGTTTAGGGGTTAATAGGTAGTTTATGGGTGTTAGTGTACTTTGTAGCACTTTAGTTAAGAGTTTTATGTTACGGCATTAGCCCATAAAACTCTTAACTACTGACTTTTAAATGCGGTAGGAGTCTTGACAGGAGAGGGTCTACCGCTCACTTCTTCCAAGACTCGTAATAACGGCGTTAGGCAAGTCCCATTAAAAAGATAGGATACGCAATTGACGTAAGGGGATTTGCGGTAAGCTCGAGTCGCGAAAGAAAAGTGAGCGGTACACCTGTACCTGCCAGACTCGTAATACCAGCGGGCGCTAAAAAGCAGTGTTGGGACCTCTCAACGCTGCTTTTTAAGGCTAACGCAAGACTCGTAATCTAGCCGAATGTTAGCAATCTCTTATCTTTCAAAAACTTAGTCCTAGCTTGGCAAAAATATTGTATGGAAATGAACATTAATCCTTTTTGCACTGAATTTCTAACAATCCTAGGAAACCCTGAGTTCCCTCCAGGAACCTCATATGTGATTTTTAAAAATTGGAAGAATAAGGGTTTAATATATATTAAACAATTATTTACATCTGATTTGAGGGTTAACCCTTTCCAAAATATTGCAAACTTTTTAAATTACGCAAAAACAACTTTTTCGCCTTCTTGCAAATCAACGATCTTATAAGACAGTATAACCCCGACTGGTCAACAGGAATATTTGGTAGCAGGATTAGGTTATATCAAGTAAGGATTCATTCAATTTCAGGTTTATACAAGTTAATCAACACGCACTTGAATATAAAACAAGTAGGAGAAATAAAACTCAAGGGGCAGAAATATTTTTTAATAAAACTTGGGTCCCAACTACCTGGCACGAATCACTTAAAATTAATATATAGAAGTTATATAACAGCAAATTCTCTGAACAAATGGTATAAAGTAAATCAAATATGCCCTAAATGCAGTTCAAGAACAGCAGATTTGGTTCATTAATTTTGGTTTTGCCCCAAAGTATTACAATTATGGGCACAAATAAATTATTGGATCAAGGGAATACTTTTAATAGAAACAGAAATTCATGCACTTCAAGTATGCTTTCTAGTTAAGTACTCACTCAGAATATTGTAGGAATAATTAACTAATTAATACTATTATATTTATAACAAGGAATCTTATTCTCAAAAAATGGAAGTCTTCTAGACTTCAAAAATGTATTGATTTTAAAAAAAATTTGTGTACGATGGAACAATATGCTATACAGCAACCAACTAATACACAATTAAGAAAAAATTTTAATAAATGGAGACCAGTTATGGACTCATTGCCTAAAAATGTACAAGCTGAACTAATAAGCCCCTTCAATAAAACGGAGTTTATGTTACAAAACATTAATGCAGCCCATTTTCCACATTTCTGGCTAGAAGCATGAGAGAATTTTTTTTCTCTCCCCCCTCCCTTCCCTGGACAAAGGTAAAGTTAAAATCCAAAGACCCTATTGCAGCACAGATGGTTATGATAAGAAAACAGACTTAAGTATGTAAAGAAGTTAATTTTCAAGAAGTATAGGGTTAAATTGATATACACTATGTCTGTCTGTTTGTGTTAAAATTCGGATTATCCTAAGTTATGAAGGTATAATCTAGATTTTATTAAAGACACAGAGACGAGTATTTTGCATTCTCTCTCTTTACTACTTAAATGCAGTTTTTTAAAGTATACATAACAATACAATAAACTGTCAAAATTTTGAAAATGAGACAGTAAAACAAATAACATATCAGTGACCAATGAAATTAGAGAACTGATTAGACTAAAACCACATAGCCAATCAGGTTACTAATAAATCCTATAAACTGTCCAATATACAATAAGACATCCTCTTTCTTTGAAACTGTAGAAGGAAACAAAAGGTCCATGATAAGGAAGTAGTTCCAGACGAGAAGACAGCAGACAACCATGAAGAGAAGAACTTTGAATTGAAGAATCATTCGTGAAGAAAACTCCATCTTATCAGGAAAGAATGAAAATCCTCTTGAAGACTGTATAGGCTGAGGAAAACTTTCTTGAAGTTTCGTCTCTTCACAGAGATGAGATGGAACAAAACCACTTAGGATAATATCTTTATAGTTGATTGGTAACTGAAATAAATATACAAGATATGTTAGTAATAGGATAAAACAAATAAGGGTGGGAACAAAACCATATAATAATATAATCAGAGGAGGGAAAATACTCGTCTCTGTGTCTTTAATAAAATCTAGATTATACCTTCATAACTTAGGATAATCCGAATTTTATTACAAGACCAGAGACTCATATTTTGCTAGTTTAAAGCAACTAACAAAATAAATTAAGCGAGGCGTGTTCAATGGGTTTAAAATAAAATTGTTTAAAAATAGAATCAGAAGACCAGTCAGCTGCATCCAAGATTTGTTGAAGGGAGGCAGCTTTCAAAAATGCTTTAGAAGCGGCTGATCCTCTAACAGAGTGAGCGGAAAAAGAAACATCAATACCTGCTTCACTCATAACCCATTTAACCCACCTGGCTATAGAAGTAGAGGATACGGGATAATGAGGAGGAATAAAAGATAACAAAAGTTGATTGGAAGTAGAAATACGAAAAGAAGAAGTTCTGCGTTCATACTCTTTGAGACATACAACCACACAGAGAAGAGGTTCAGAAGGTAAGTAAGGATAGAATATTGAGGTTGAAAAAGATTTAGTTCTTTTAGATATGAAGAAAGTAACACCTTCAGGGGTAAAACGTTTAGAATTAAAATCTAAAGCTCTAACATCAGAAACTCTACGAAAAGAAATTAAACATAAAAGGGTAGCCAATTTAGTGGTAAGTTGTTTCAATGATAAAAATTCATTAGAAGGCCAAGATTTAAAAAGAGAAAAAATAAGATCAACATCCCAAAAAGAAGAATATTTAGGAGTCGGAGGTCTTTTGAGTTTGATTGCTTTCATTAATTTACAAATTAAAGGATGTTGTCCTACAGGAAAATTATTTATAAAAGAATGTTTAGCCGAAATAGCAGATCTAGAAACGTTGATGGTTCTGTAAGCTAAACCTGAATCAAAAAGTGATGTAAGGAAATTAATGATGTAGATTATATCTGCTGAAAGGGGATCCAAACTTCTTTCCATGCACCAGCCAGACCATCTGGTCCATGCGGAAAAATAGCATTTTTTGGTCCCTGGGGCCAATGAATCTGCGAGGAGTTCCTGAGCTTGTTGTGATAAGCCTTGGGGAAATGAAGATTGCCCGAAATTGACCAAGCTATGAGACGAAGAGATCCTTGAAGAATAAGTTCGTGAGAATGACCTTCTGGATCTGACAAGAGAAGCGGAAAAACCGGAAGAAGAACAGGATGGTTGACAGATAATTCTAGAAGAGATGGGTACCAGGGTTGAGATGGCCAAAGGGGAGTGATTAGGAGAATTGAGAGAAGATCCCGACGGACTACTGATATGGTTCTCTGAATCATGGAGAATGGGGGAAAAGCATAAGCTGTCTGGAGAGGCCAGGGGTGGAGAAATGCATCGATTGCCAAAGCTTCCGGATCTGGGCGCCAACTGAAATAAGGGCAAATCTGATGATTCAGTCTCGAAGCGAAGAGATCCATCGAAAAGGGACCTCTGAGAGATTGAAGCGAATGAAAAACTTGATGGTGAAGTTTCCAATCGCTGGAATCTGTCAGGTATCGAGATCCCCAATCCGCCGCTACATTGGATAAACCTGGAATGTATTCCGCTTTTACAGAAATATTTCTGTCCAAGCAAAGATGAATGAATTCTTTCGTAATAGTTGATAAATCTCTCGATTTTGTACCACCGAGGCGATTCAAATAGCGAACTGCAGAAATATTGTCCATTCTGAGTAAAATGGAGACAGGAGAAGAACTTTTGACAAAACTCTTTACTGCAAAAGAGCCTGCCAAAAGTTCTAAGCAATTGATGTGAAAACGCTTTTCTTCTGAAGACCATTTTCCTCCTGTGATTGAGGGACCACAACGAGCGCCCCAACCCGAGCGACTGGCATCGGATTCTATGATAAGATCTGGAGATTTTCCGAAAATGGCTCTCCCGTTCCAAGCTTCTATATGGGAAAGCCACCATGAAAGTTCCTCTTTGGCTTCTGAAGAAAGAGGAATTTGATGGGAATATGAAAGACCTTTTTGGAGGTGAAAAATTTTTAAACGTTGAAGTTCCCTGTAATGAAGAGGAGCAGGGAAAATAGCCTGAATAGAGGATGAAAGTAACCCAACTATTCTGGCTATAGTCCTGATGGGAACCAATGGTAAAGAAAGAGTTCTTGAAATCTCTTTCTTGATATTCACAATTTTTTCTCTGGGAAGACTTAAAGTAGCTTTCGAAGTGTCTATTTTGAAACCTAAAAAGGTTAGAGATTTGGTTGGAAGAAGAACAGATTTCTCTTTGTTGATCAGGAAACCTAAATTTTCTAAAATGAAAGTAGTAAGTTGGAGTTGAGACTTTAACGTGGCAGAGTTCTGATTCATAATCAAGATATCGTCTAAATAGATGATGAGTCGAACCCCTCGAAGACGAAGCCAAGTAATTATAGGTTTCATTATTTTGGTAAAAATCCAAGGGGCTGAAGATAGACCGAAAGGCATGCAAGTGAAACTCCAATACTTTTCTTCCCAAACAAAAGTTAGAAATTTCCTGTGTTCTTGAGCTACAGGAACTGTCAGATAAGCATCTGTCAGATCTAATCTGACTAGAAAATCGTTGTCTAGAAGGCAATCTCTGAGAAGATGAATACCTTCCATTTTGAAATGTTGATAAACAACGAAGGCGTTTAGAGATCTTAGGTTTATAACTGGACGAAAAAGCCCATTTTTCTTTTTTACGAGAAAAAGATTGCTGAGAAAGCAATTTTGAGGACTTAAAACTTGTTCTATTGCTTGTTTTAATAAAAGGTTTGAAATTTCGGTTTGAACCAAATTTCTGTCTGCAACAGAAAACTTTATTGGAAGGGGAATAGAATTTTGAAATGGAGGAGAAATAAAATCTATAAAAAGACCTGAAACAGTTTGAAGAACCCATTGATCTGAAGTTATCATGTTCCAATTGTGTGTGAAAAGAGATAATCTGCCTCCTATTATGTTTTGGGAAGAAACCTGAGGAGGATGAAAAAGAAGATTTACCTTGAGGTGTGCGGGATCTTTGTCTCGAGCGTTGAATTCTTGGGTTCCAGAATCTTCCTCTAGATGGAAAGAAGCCTGAGGAGACTGGATTCTGAATGTGTCTCTGATTGTGAAATTGTTGAAAGGCAAATTGAGACCTGTTTGGGAATGAAGCACGGCCGGGAAAGCGGCCTCTACCTTTCCCAGCCTGCTCAGAAAAACGATCTTGGTGAAAGATCTTTTTCATTGATGTTCTCACTTTATTAAGATTGGAGAACGTATTTACGTAACTATTTAACTCTTTTATAAAAGTGTCTCCAAACAAAAGGCCATTTGTATCAGAATGGATTTCGTTAATTGCAAAATCGCAAACCTTGGGGTCAATTCTTCTAAGGATATTACGTCTGCGTTCAGTGTATATCGCAGAATTGGCATTCCCTAAAAATGAGAGCATTCTCTGAAGCCACTCTCTAACGATGACTGGGTCTAAAAGAGTATTGTCGTATACGGCTTGTTCCGATAAATCAAAAAGTTTTGCTAAAGGACCAATTGTGTCAAGCATTTTATCTTGACAAATTTTCCAGGCCCTGTCCATACCTTTCTTTAATTTGAAACCTGGGGACCCTATAAATTTTAAAATCTTTGGATCTACTTCAGGGGTAATGTTTGTATTATTGGGAAGAATTGGTCTAGGACATTCAGCCCTCATTTTATTTCTAGAATCTCTTTTTAAAGGTTGGCGAAGTTGGTAATCGATAAATTCTGCAATATCAGATGAGGGGCACCATTCTGCAGATCTAGGGTGATGTAAATCATCCGCATTAAACCTAGGATTTCCTAGGCAATCAAAAAATTCCACTTTTTTGGACTCCAAATGTTTAGATTTTTTAAGAGATTTTTTGAATTTTTTAATCTTTGGAGAAGCCAAAGAATTTTCAGATGAGGAATGAGATAAATCATCCTCAGATTGAATTGAATTCAGAGATGAATCTGAATTAATTTCAGTATCTGAACAAATTTCACAATTATCATCATTGGCCAAAGCCTCTCCCATTAGTGACCTCTTGGGAGTAGAGGAAATAGCAGGTGTTTTTCTTCCTTTCCTGCGAGGAACGGCAGAATCAGCAACAAGTTGGCGTGATTTTTTAATTAATTTCTTACTGGTTTTTATACCACTGGATATAATTCTTTTCCTTTTTAAATCCTTTTTTGAGGATTTATCAATTAAAATGGTTATTTTTTCTAACATTGAATTCATTGAATTGTCAATCATCTTTTGAACGCCCTCAGCATTCAGTGAGAGATTCAAATCAGATGATTGAGACATAGTGATAATAAATATATAATACCTTAAAATATAATATAATTGTTGTATATAATATAATATTATAACTATAGAATAAATCTAAATAATAATTTAACAATAAATAACTTGGTAATGTATTAATTAATGTATTATTTAATGTATTAAATCACAAAATTGACCCCAAGAAATTGAGATAAAAGGTGACTAAATTATCTAATAAAACTTTTTCCAATAATAAAAATGGCCAAAAGATGGAGACAAAGTGTCAGCAACTAAAATGAGGAAGTTAAAGCTGCTGACACGTAATGTATGAGGAGCAACAAAATTGCAAATGAAGACGGCAGTTTTGCAGGGCGGGAAAGTGAAACTAACTGCGTAATGAAGAGAAGGAGACCGGCGCATGCGCACTGAGACCGACAGTCACAAGATGGAGGTCGGGACAGTGCGGTATAGCGCAACAGAGTACAAACAAACCGGAGGTAGTATAAAAGTAAAATACAAGCGAAATAAGCAAGGGGCACAAACTAAAACTAAATAAGAAAAAATAAAAACAATATGGGAGAAAAGTTTTGTTAAACCAACGAAAGAGTCCTAAGCTAAAACGGACTACAAATGAATTTAATAAAAGGTTAACTAAAATAACAAGAATATTATAATGTATAAAAGTTATTTTTTATTAACATTTGAGAAAACAATACTTATCTTTACTGCAGCAGTAAAAGAAAGAGGATGTCTTATTGTATATTGGACAGTTTATAGGATTTATTAGTAACCTGATTGGCTATGTGGTTTTAGTCTAATCAGTTCTCTAATTTCATTGGTCACTGATATGTTATTTGTTTTACTGTCTCATTTTCAAAATTTTGACAGTTTATTGTATTGTTATGTATACTTTAAAAAACTGCATTTAAGTAGTAAAGAGAGAGAATGCAAAATATGAGTCTCTGGTCTTGTAATAAAATTCAGAAGTCTCGATTATAACATAGAAGTCTAAGATATGAACATAGGCTAAGTAGATAAAGAAGAATTATGTTGGAAGGTACTTTATTGATGTAACCAGTTAATTCTTAGATGTATAAGTATAACTTGACATATGTCTGTTTCATTGCATTTGACCTTTTTACTTTCAATGTTGTATATACAATTTAAAATGGCAGAATATTGCTATATGAAAATGAATTAAAAAAAGACTTAAAAAAAAAGAATTGCTGCCTTTGTATTTTACTATGAAACTAATTCTTCAACATAGCGGGCTAGATTACAAGTGGTGCGCTAACATTAGCACATGCGTAATTGAAATATTTTATGCGCATTAACTTGCGCTCAAATTGATAAACCCCATAGAATGGACTTCCTGTGGAGGAGCATCTGACGCAGCTCTTGCTCCAGCGGTTCTATGGATCCCGCGTCCGCAAGATCTTCCCCCGGCTGACAGCCCCTTGGCACCCCTAGCTTGATGTGCTAGTTCTGGGCACAGAGCCAACTTTTTGCTCTCGGCGGAAGTACAATACACACGACGACGGCAGGGTGGTACATGCTCTCAGAGACTGCTGGAAAGGAACAAGAGCAGTAGCAGTGCCAAGCCTAAATACATGCTGTGAGGCGGGAGTACTCCATTTGCCTGTCAGAGAGCTCTCTAACTGAAGACATTTTTCAAGCTAATTCTCCGGTGGCCGCTTAAGATGAGGTTGTTTGGGTTTGGAGTGATCTGGGCCTAACTACCATACTTTGTGGCGTGACCAAGCCAGAGATTGTTCAAGCCTCAAGTATTTCCCGGTAAGAAGAGAACGGATCAAGCTTGAAGAAACTGCTTGCTTGATAGCGGAGCCTTCTTGTGGGTTATTGCTGCTTGAAAGTATACCTGGGCCTTTATATTCATCTTATTAAGAGATTTTGATTGATTCTATTCATTTCTTTTGGTATTCATTTGAAATTCAAACCATGAGGCTATGTAATACGACCTGCATTATTGCCACTAATCTTATGAAGTTCTTTCTGGCTGCTTTCATGTTTTTTATAAAGCCCTTGCTCCTCTGTAGGGGTCACTATCTCTTCTCCTTTTGGGATTCATAATAACTTTTCTCCCATTATATCCCGGTGAAAGTGTTTATCTACTGAGCCATTGAATGGTAAAAACTTTGCCTGAGTTTTACTTCAAGTCCGGACTGGAATCTGTTCATTTGTTGGACTAATTCTAACTTTAAATATTATGTTTGGTTGAAAAGATATCCTGGACTTTGTTATGATATATATATAAATATATATATATATATATATATATATATATATATATATATATATATATATATATACCCTGTTCATAGAATCTCTAGTATATTAACATATAGCATAGCTTTTTTTTTTGGGGGGGGGGGGTTGGTTCTGGTGCTACTTTATGCTGTTGATACATATGTTATTTTGTTAATGCCTTTTTTTCTTAGGTTTTGAGCTTATCCCACTGGTTTCCCTGAAACCTTAACTTATAGAGTGTTTACAGCTTAAAAAAAGGTTAACCGATGTCTTGCAGGGAACCCCTAAATATAGCTCTAATTTTATCTAATTTTTCGCCTTTTTATTTTTATTTGTGACCTTATTTAAAGTTAGACCATTTAGGTAATGAGTAATTGCTAGGCTGTTTTGTGTGTGGTATTATTATTTTTTTTACTACAGTTGTTTCAGCATAAGAGGTGATTCTTTTTGTCCTAATCTCTTTGATGAAAACACACAGCATAATACATTTATAAGCTATAATTTTTGACTGATAAAATTTAGAGCGGCCTGTGAGCTTAAGGCTCTTATTTTTTTCAATATTAATTTTATGATTTTCTTTTAGTGAGAAAGGAAGGAAAAAAAAGGGGGGTTATATACCTCCTTCACACAGTTTTTTCAATAATTTCACTGCCAAAGAGGCCTTATTGTTTGTTGCTCACTGTTTAAATCACGTGTGGTATCTTGTTATATTTAGCTTAATGGAAAAAATTGTCACTCAGGTGAAATCTAAATCACCCATAATGCCGGCCAAAGTAAAAGAAAGAAAGTCAAAAATTAATTATGTTAGTTTAGAAGTTATTTCAGAAACACGGTCTGCTCTATCTCTCTTTAATATCCCAACTTTCAGAATACTTCTCCCCTCAGATATGATAAAGAAAGAGCTAGGTTCCATTTCTACTGAGATTTCAACTCTGTCCAATGAAGTTAGACAGGATGCAATGAGATTTTCTGAGATTGAAAGTAGAATTTTCGTTTTGGAAGACTTGGTTAACACACAAGATAATATTATTCAAAAACAAGATAGTAAAATCAACAGCCTTCAGACAAGACTAGATGACTTTGAGGACCGTGCTAGGAGCAACACTTTTAGGGTAGTGGGTCTCCCAGAAAACCCACTGTATGATGACCTAATGAAATTTCTACCCCTGTCCCTAGTTATGCCCCAGGAAAAAATGCCATTGACTATAGCAAGGGCACATAGGGTGGGAGGATTTTTTTTAACCCAGATGGATCAGCTAGGCATAGAATGTTAATATTTAGAGTATTAAACTTCCAGAATAAAATTAAGTTAATGAGATGCAATAGGAAATTTAGAGATTTCACTATAGGTAACAGATTATTAATATTTCAGGATTTCTCTATTGTGACACAAACCAGAAGGAAAGAAATGTCACCTTATTGTACTCAGCTAATAAATATGGGATTGAAAGCTAGAATGTTTTACCCCTTTAAAATCAGAGTGGAAGACAAGGACAAAGTGGTTGTATTGAATAATCTTAACAACGCTAAATAATTTCTTTCTAACAGATAATTGCTGATGATAGCTTTTATTTTTCTATCTGTGACCCATAAAAGGAAGATCTTAGTCCATGGGCATCGATCCAACTATCTCTGGAGTCCCTCTTTGGTCCCCATTCGTGGCTCAGAGAGGGACACGTTTTTTCGGGGGGGGGGGTTGTATGTGTGGGTTTTTTTTTGTTTAAATATCTTGTCCTGGAATGTCGGGGGCTTCTCCTCCCTTATTAAACACAAACAAATAATTAAACATTTGGGGAAATAAAATCCTGATATTGTGCTATTGCAAGAGACTCACCTTAAAGAATTTGAATTAAGCTGAAAACTAAATGGGTAGGAGAGGTGCAGGGGACGCCATGTGTTAATAGAAAACGTGGGATCGCAATTTTATTACATAAAAAGTTAGATGATCAAATAACTGATATTGAATTGGACCCGAATGCCAGATTTATAATCCTCCAAATTCTGATTAATAGTATACAATATGTTATTTGTAATGTTTATGGTCCGAACTATTTTACGCTGGGCTTTTTGGACCATATTAAGTCTAAATTATTCCCTTATTTAGCAAATAATAGTAAATGCACCAATTGGCTTTCCCTGAAGTGGAAAGACTATTGTACTTTGAACATTTCTTATTACGGTAAAATAGAAACCTTCTGGGAAGCCACGAAAGCAGTACTGTGGGGTCAAATTAAATGTGTCATTTTAAAAAAAAAATTAACGCTAGGGAATTACAATTGGCCTTCCAGGTTAAAAATGCATTCAGGAAATACAAAATGGGCGCTTCTAAGATGAATTGGGACAAATATTCATTAGCTAGGTCTGAAAGAGATATTTTTTAAAAACAGAATTCTATGTTAGAGGATATTAAAATAAATTGTTACTATCGATGATTTTATGGGTGCTCTACAAAATATCTGGCCAGGCTAGTTAAAAGTAATAAAAATAAACATTTCATCACAGCTATTAAAGGGACAGTCTAGTCAAGATTAAACGTTCATGATTCAGATATGGCATGCAATTTTAAACAACTTTCCAATTTACTTTTATCATCAAAATGTTCCCTTGGTGTTTTTTTTTTAAAAGCTAAACCTAGGTAGGCTCCAACTGATTTCTAAACCAATGAAAACCGCCTCTTAGCTCAGAGCATTTTGAAAGTTTTTCACAGTTAGACAGTACTAGTTCATGTGTGTCATATAGATACCATTGTGCTCACTGCCGTGGAGTTATTTAAGAGTCTGCACTGGTTGGCTAAACTGCATGTCTGTCAAAAGCACTGAGATAAGGGGGCAGTCTGCAGAGGCTTAGATACAAGGTAATCACAGAGGTAAAACATATTGTGTTGGTTATGCAAAACTGGGGAATGGGTAATAAAGGCCTTAGCTATCTTTTTAAACAAAAAATCTGGTGTAGACTGTCCCTTTAAAGCTAGTAATGCTCAATTTACGAATAAGGACATTAGCAAAACATTTTTAATTATCTTCAAACCCTTTATTCTTGTAAGGACATACATGCTGGAAATAAAGAATTATTCTGGTCAAAAAGAACTGTCCCTAAAATCTCAGGAGCAGATTTAAGTGAAGTTAATGCTCCGATATCAAGTGAAGAGATCAACTCTGCTATCAAAAAAGCTAAAATAAATAAGGCCACCGGACCGGATTGGCTCCTGATCGAATTTTATAAAATATTAGCAGATGATATTAATCCTGTGTTAGTTAAGCTTTTTAAAAATTATTATAATTCACTCAATCCAATATCCAATTATTTTACAGCGGCGAATGTGTCTCTAGTTCTTAAAAAAGGGAAGGATGCGGAAGAGGTCTTCTTATAGGCCAATATCGGTTCTCAACTCGGACTATAAAATTCTCACATGTATTATAGCGGATAGACTTAATAAATGCCTTGACCAAGTTATTACATGAAGACCAGACAGGCTTCATGAAAGGCAGAAATTATATGGTTAATCTACGAAAGGTATGACTTCAATAGGTTATTTTTGGAACAGATGCTCACCTAAAACGCAAAAAAAGATGAGAAAATATATTTCAATTTTAACAGTCGATGCAGAAAAGGCGTTTGACTCCATCTCTTGGGACCATCTGTTTTGTTCGCTAGTTCAGTTTGGTTTTCATGGACAGTTTTTACAATTTATTCATAAAATATATAATACACCCTACTCCTCACTTCTCATCAATGGCACCCTTTCATCTTCTATTACTCTCAGTAGAGTTACTAGACAAGGATGCCCCCTGTCTCCTCTTCTATTTAATATTTCAATAGAGCCATTTGCGATCTGGCTAAGACAGGAATTAAGAGGAATAAGAGTTCGTACTTTTGTTTTAAAGATGCTATTATATGCAGACGACTTATTATTTTTTATTGAAGATTCAAGTTATACTATCTCACAGATTGTCCATCTTTTTTTTATATTCAGCTCCTTTTCAGGTTATAAAGTTAATTTGGATAAGAGCGAGCTGTTGTAGATTATCTAAACAAGGAATAACTGTCAATACCACCCATTTAAAGTCACTAAATTAAGTATCTCTTGGCATCTTCATCCATAGAAACCCGAAACTCTGGTATAGATTAAACTTCCCAATAGTGTTCCAAAAGTTAATCAGTAATTTACAAAACTGGATTTAGTTTCCCTTACCGCTTTCAGCCATGGTGAATTTAATAAAAACAATACTTTTCCCCAGTGTCATATCTTTTACAAAACTTGCCATTATTTATACTTAATAGAGATATTGCTCTTATATATTATTATTATTATTATTATATTATATACTTTATTTATGAAGCGCCAATATATTCTGCAGCTCTGTCCATGGATACAATTCATTTAAATAAAACAATATAAGACTTGTAAGATACAGGATAAAATTTACCAACACATACAGGAGGGATTTAGGGCCCTATTCCCATGGGAACTTACAATCTAGAAGGGTAGGAGGTTGAGAAACAGGAGGTGAGGACTGCAAGATTGAGAAAGATGTTAATACAGAGTTATATGAGGGAAATGTTAGGTAAGTAAAATTAATTTAATTAATTATAGAGTCCGGTGGTAGGCTTCCCTGAACAGAAAAAAGTCTTCAGGGAACATTTAAAGGAAGCAAGATTAGGGCAAAGCCTGACAGCACGAGGGAGAGTGTTCCAGAGGGTAGGTGCTGCATGACAGAAGTCCTGCAGTCTAGAATGAGAGGAGGTGATAGTCGCCGATGCAAGGAGCAGGTCATTGTTGGATCTTAGTGGATGGCTGGAGTATACTTGTGTATTAGAGAGGATAAGTAGAGGGGAGCGGCATTGGTGAGAGCTTTGTATGTAAGGGTGAGAATTTTGAATTGAATTCTGCTGTGAATGAGGAGCCAATAAAGGGACTCGCAGAAAGGTGCAACAGATACAGAATGACGGGAAAGGTGGATCAGCCTGGCAGAGGCATTTAAGATGGATTGAAGGGGGGAAAGGCAGAAAAGAGGAAGGCCAGCGAGTAGGTTATTGCAGTAGTAAAGTCGGGAAATAACAAGGGAGTGGATTATTTGCTTTGTGGTGTCTTGGAAATATTGTGTAGATGGTTGCACTTTCCAAACTATTGCAAAAAAAAGAAGCTGGGTGTCTAGCTTTCCCAGACATTAAATTGCAATATTGGCTAGAATAGTCCTAAATTGGATAACCGAAGAAAACTTTGTTTCAGCTTCAGGACTAGAGTGCTCGCTGATCTTTCCATTTTCACCTACTGCAATTCTTCACTGTCCCATAAAATAATTAAAACTTTCCCCACCCCAATTCAAAAAGGAGATGTTAGCACCCTTAGCTAGTTCTAAAAGTTCTAAAAGTTTTCAAGATCTGTTTCTATTTGGTCAGTTTCCATTACAATGGATTTGCCCGGTTCGGGACCCAGGACAATAATGCATATCCAGGTTTGTTTTTTGAGATTTATAGTACAACCTAGCTTAGTACCTGACAACAGTCAACTCTGTGGAGTGGAGGGGCGGTCGTGTTTTTTTTGTGTGTTTTTTTGTACTTTGGATTTTTCTTAGGATTGCAAATGGTTGTTCAAGATTTTCATTTTATATTTTGCAAAGACGACGATATACTGCTTACTCTTTTATTTCAACAAATACTGTACATGACTAAGAATGTGTATTTTCGGTTGTTTAATATATTTTTCTTGATAATGCCTCTGTACCCGGCATTTGATTTTTCATGTGTTTTGTGAGTATAAATAAATATTTAAAAAAAAACAACTTGCGCTCATATTACAAGTTGAAAGAAAATGTGACCGCACAACCGCAAACTAAATTTGCACTCGTCAGGTTAGTGTGACTGAAGACCTTACATAAATAGTGAGGGCTAAATAAAATATTACACCAAGCACAGCATAAATACATTAAAATACATTGTTACACTCATATATACACAATCTGTTATAAATTATTCACATAAATATTAAAATTAAAAAGTTATTAAAGTTAAAAGGTATATAGTATATGACAATGTATTTAAGTAGAAAGGCCTATAATGTATATATACATACATATACATTTCTAAATATGTGTGTATATATATATATATATATATATATATATATACACACACACACACAGTATATATATATATATATATATATATATATATATATATATACACATGCACACACAGTATATATATAAATATATATATATATATATATATACATACACACACACACACACGTGTATTTTTATGTTTATATGTGAATATATGAATATACATACATATATGCTCATATAAACACATATATATACACATATGTATATATACTTTGAAGTCTTTTTAACTCAAATACCTGAAAATATGAAAAATCATTTTAACTATGTAAATATTTAATAAAAGGGATGATAAAATCCTTGAAGCCTTAGGATTTTCCAGTATGGGATTTTATAATGTTTTGCAGTTTGTATTTATATGTGAGCCAATCATGTTGTATGAGAAATGTAAATATGCTTTAAGGGTTAATTTGTATATTTCTTTAATTGATTGAGTCTCTCTCTATCATATTTATATGTGTGTGTGTGTATATATATATATATATATATATATATATATATATATACACACACACACACACACAAACACAAACAATAGTCCAGGAGAACCCAGCACTCTCATAACGTATCAACTCCCAGGGTGCCCACCAACTCCACATACAGATAGAATTCCACAAAGGCAAGCACTCACTTGCCTTTGTGGAATTCTTTATATATAAATATATATATATATATATATATATATATATATATATATATATATATATATATATATAATTGTAAATACATATATACACACATATAAATACATATGTACACACATATAAATACATATGTACACACATATAAACATAAACAACTTTAGACATGTATGTTAACGCACCTGAGACTCATATCTTTGAGCCCTTATAACTTTTTAATGTAATTTTTTTTTTATTAGACAGTGTTATTAAAGGATTACTTTCTGTTATAATTTTTAAGCTAAACAACTAACATATTAAAGTTAATAAACATTAATTAAAACCTACTGACCTATATTTTCTCCAAAACTAAGTTTCATAACGTTCTAAAAGTTATATCTTTTATTCGCCGATGATGTCACGTTATCCTGCCCACTATTTTCAGCACTGCATGTTCAAAATACTTAAACCAATAACTTTGTGTTTAAAGCGCCATTTTGAAACCTAGGTATTGTAAACGGATTGGTACAGAGCAAAGGATACCCACGGAGTGGGTTTGGAAAACAATTAAATTTGCAGACAAGATTTCTGATATACGGAAGAGATATGTTAATGAAATGCTATTGATAAAAAGCGTATTTGGGGTAGTTAGTTAGTAACAGGCATAAAAAATATTTACTTACAGTGGCCCTTTAAGATTGCAAAGGTACTGTTAAATATAATTTTGATGTGTTTTGTGCAATTTTTTTGACTTGTGTAAGAGTTAATCAGAGCTCTGAAGTCACGCTCTAAATTCAAGGGAACACATTTACTTTCAACCTTTAATATACGCATTACTTCTGACACTCAAACAGCCACGATAAACACCTTTCGCTTGTGCGCAACAGTTAGTGCGCCTCTCGTAATCTAACCCTTAGTGAGTTATGTCCCTGTTACATCTGTGCAACAATTTCAATCCAAGCTGGAGAGTTGTTAAAATTTGGGCCCATAGTAAGCTAGGGTCAGTAATGCAAATATAAAGTGCTTTAACAATATTCAGAATTTAACTTTTTGTATTAGAATGTCCCTTTATTTTTTACAGATAAAAAGCAGATTGAATCCCTCACAGCAATCCAACTGGATAAAATCCTCCTGGAGTTACCACCAAAACTTCCAGCAACAAATATTGATAAATAGAAAAAAAGGAGGATATCCAAATATGCCAAAAAGTGTTTAATGCAATGTATCAAAACATCACAGAGTCAAGAAAAACCACGACGTTTCGGGCCGAAACGTTGTGGTTTTTCTTGACTCTGTGATGTTTTGATACATTGCATTAAACACTTTTTGGCATATTTGGATATCCTCCTTTTTTCTATTTACCTTTATTTTTTACCATAGAACTGATGTTATCAAAATAAAAAGATGAATTGCTAGATGCAACATTTTCAAAACCTGAGACCCTGTACTACTGGGAACTAGCCAGTGGCGTTCTGTATTTAGTTTTTTTTTCTGCCATAGGGCACTAAAAATTCTGCTGCCCCCTACCCCTGAACCCACAAGCTTTTATGCCTTTTTTGGCCACAATATTTTTTTTTCATGGCATTTACTAGGATAATATATTTAACAGGGCTTGCAAAATGCTTGCATACACACACACACACACACACACAAACACAAGCACACAGACACGTACACACTTGAGGTCACGCACGCCCACATACACATATTTATACAGACACACACACAAATAAACAAGCACACAGACACATACACACAGTCAGTCACAGACACATACACACACATTATTATATACTGCCAATCCGTATTGTAGTTTTTCAAGATGTATCCCAGAGCCGGCCGGAACCCCCAGAACACAAAGTAGGCTTGCACAAGTAAGTGACAATAAACAGCCTTTATTCAATAGGTAGCACGAATTGGCCTGTTTCCAAACGTTTCAGTACGTACAGAAGCTTTCCACACTAAAACCTTACATTACAAAAAAAAACTACCATTACAAAAAAAAATATATAGAATATTCCTATTCTAATACCCTTTAAAAAATAAAAAATAAAACACACCAAAATAAAAAAGGCTAATCTAGAATAAACTACAAAAAGGCCTTTAAAAGGGCCTTTTGTAGGGCATTGCCCTAAGTTAAACATCTCTTTTGCTAAAAAAAAAAAAAACTAAAAATATACATTACACAAAATAAACAAATTATCAAAAATAAAAAAATATTCCTATTCTAATACCCATTAAAAAAACACCCCAAAAAAAAAAAAACTAATCTAGAATAAACTACCAATGGCCCTTAAAAGGACCTTTTGTAGGGCATTGCCCTAAAGAAATCAGCTCTGTTTATGAAAAAAAAAAATTACAAACCCCCACCCCCCCAAACCCACAAAATAAAAATAAAAAAAACTATCTAAAAAATTAAAATTAGCCAATACAATTAGATCTGCTTAAATCCTATTGGCTGATTTGAACAGCCAATAGGATTTTAGCAACCCTAATATCTATTGGCGGATTCAAATTTTTCAGCCAATAGGAATGCAAGGGACGCCATCTTGAATCGCGTCCCTTGCATTGAAGATTTAGTGTACGGCGGCGACCGTATGAAGAGGATGCTCCGCGCCGGATGTCTTCAGGATGGACCCGCTCCACGCCTCCGGGATCAAGATAGAAGATGCCTGCTGGATGAAGATTGAAGAGGCCGTCTGGATGAAGACTTCTCGCCGCTTGGATCAGGACTTCGCCGCCGGGATGAAGATTGAAGATGCCACCTGGATGAAGACTTCTCGCCTGGATCAGGACTTCAACTCTGGGATGAAGATCGTTCAAGCAGGATTTAAAAAAACTAAGTGGATCGTCAGGGGGTTAGTGTTAGGCTTTTTTAAGGGTTTTTTGGGTGTTTTTTTTTTTTTTAGTTTAGGGTCTGGGTAGTAAAAGAGCAAAATGCCCTTTTAAGGGCAATGCCGATACAAATGCCTTTTTCAGAGCAATGGGTAGCTTAGGTTTTTTTAGAATTAGGTTTTTTATTTTGGCGGGTTGGTTGGGTGGTGGGTTTTACTGTTGGGGGTCTTTTTTTGGGGGGGGTTACAGGTAAAAGAGCTGATATCTTTGGGGCAATGCCTCACAAAAGGCCCTTTTAAGGGCCATTGGTAGTTTATTGTAGGCTAGGGGTGGTTATTTTGGGTGGGCTTTTTTATTTATTTATTTATTTATTTATTTATTTATTATTAGATTAGGTGTAATTGTTTTTTATTTTGGATAATTTTGTTTATTATTTTCCATAATTTAGTGTTTGTTATTTTTTGTAACTTAGTATTTTTTTGTTTTTGTATTTCGATACTTTGTAATTTTTAGAGTAGTGTTAGGATTTTTTTTAATGTGTAATTTCATTGGTAGTTAGTTTAATTTTAGTTTAATTATTGTATTAGTTTAATTGTCAGTTTAAACTTAGTTTTTTTAATTTGACAGGTAAATTTTAATTTAATTTAAACTAGGGAAATTGTAATTTTAATATAAGGTTAGGGGGTTGTTAGGTTTAGGGGTAAATAGTTTAATTTAGTTTATTTTGATGTGGGGGCTTTCGGTTTAGGGGTTAATAGGTGTATTATAGTGGCAGCGGTGTAGGGCTTAATACAGGCGTATGAAAAAGTTTAGGCACCCCTGACAATTTCCATGATTTTAATTTTAAAATACTTGGGTGTTTGGATCAGCAATTTCATTTTGATCTATCAAATAACTGAAGGACACAGTAATATTTCAGTTGTGAAATTAGGTTTATTGGATTAACAGAAAATGTAACAAAATTAGACAGGTGCATAAATTTGGGCTCCCTTGTCATTTTGTTGATTTGAATACCTGTAACTACCTAGCACTGATTAATTGGAACACACAATTGGTTTGGTGAGCCCATTAAGTCTTAAATTTCATAGACAGGTACATCCAATCATGAGAAAAGGTATTTAAGGTGGCCAAATGCAAGTTGTTCTCTTTGACTCTCCTCTGAAGAGTGGCAACATGGGGGCCTCAAAGCAACTCTCAAATGACCTGAAAACAATGAATGTTCAACATTATGGTTTAGGGGAAGGCTACAAAAAGCTATCACAGATATTTAAGCTGTCAGTGTCCACTGTGAGGAACGTAGTAAGGAAATGAAAGATCACAGGCACAGTTCTTGTTAAGGCCAGAAGTGGCAGGCCAAGTAAAATATCGGAGAGGCAAAGGATGGTGAGAACGGTCAAAAACAGCCCACAGACCACCTCCAAAGACCTACAACATCATCTTGCTGCAGGTAGTGTCACTCTGCGCCGTTCAACATTTCAGCGCACTTTGCACAAGGAGAAGCTGTATGGGAGAGTGATGTGGAAGAAGCCTTTTCTGCACACACGCCATAAACAGAGTCGCTTGAGGTATGCAAACGCACATTTGGACAAGCCAGCTTCATTTTGGATGAAGGTGCAGTGGACTGATGAAACAAAGATTGAGTTATTTGGTCATAACAAGGGGCGTTATGCATAGCAGCAAAAGAACACAGCATTCCAAGACAAAGACTTGCTGCCCACAGTAAAATTTGGTTGATGTTTCATCATGCTGTGGGGCTGTGTGGCCAGTGCTGGTACTAGGAATCTTGTTAAAGTTGAGGGTCTCATGGATTCCACTTAATATCAGCAGATACTTGAAAATAATGTTGAGGAATCAGTCACAAAGTTGAAGTTACGCCGGGGCTAGATATTTCAACAAGACAACGACCCAAAACACTTCTCAAAATCTACTCTGGCATTTATGCAAAGGAACAAGTACAATGTTCTTGAATGGCCATCCCAGTCCCCAGACCTGAATATCATTGTAAATCTGTGGGGTGATTTGAAGCGGGCTGTCCATGATCTGCAACCATCAAACCTAACTGAGCTGGAGATGTTTTGCAAGAAGTAATGGTCCAAAATACCTTCCTCCAGAATCCAGACACCCATTACAGGCTATAGGAAGCGTCTAGAGGCTGTTATTTCTGCTAAAGGAGGCTCTACTAAATATTGATGCAATATTTCTGTTGGGGTGCCCAAATTTATGCACCTGTCTAATTTTGTTTGGATGTATATTGCACATTTTCTGTTAATCCAATAAACCTAATTTCACTACTGAAATATTACTGTGCCCTTCAGTTATTTGATAGATCAAAATAAAAATTGCTGATCCAAACACCCAATAATTTATAAATGAAAATCATGGAAATTGTCAGGGGTGCCTAAACTTTTGCATATGACTGTAACTTTAGTATAGTGGGGGCGATGTGGGTGGACGGCAGATTAGGGGTTAATAATATTTAAATAGTGTTTGCGATGCGGGAGTGCGGCAGTTTAGGGGTTAATAACTTTAATATAGTGGTGAGGATGTCAGGGAGCGGCAGATTAGGGGTTAAGAAATGTAATATAGTGTTTGCGATGCGGGAAGGCCTCGGTTTAGGGGTTAATAGGTAGTTTATGGGTGTTAGTGTACTTTGTAACACATTAGTTATGAGTTTTATGTTACAGCTTTGTAGCATAAACCTCATAACTACTGACTTTAGATGGCGTTACAGATCTTGTCGTTTTAGGCTGTAATGCTCGCTTTTTAGCCAAAACGCAAAACTCGTAATACTGGCGCTATGGGAATCCTATTAGCAAAAAGTCATTTTTCCGAGTGCGGTACTGACGTTGCGTTACAGGCTAAAAGGCTTGCGGTACACCTATACCGACAAGACTTGTAATGGCTGAGTTAGGGGAAATGATGCGTTATGGGCCACAACGCTGCTATTTAACTCATAACTCACAACTCGTAATCTAGGTGAATGTGTGGTGTAGCACTCAACTACCGATAGCAGCATGCATAATCAACACTACTATTTAATCACCCTGGGGACACAGTGTCCATAGCAAAAATCCAGCGTGCTTCAAGCTTTAATAATGTTTTTGCTCTGTCTCCCCCGCATTTCAGGGGTGGCAAATAATCAATTAGCATAGTCCTCAATGAGGATATCGAATGTCTAGCTTGCATTAAATGCCTCACTACAGGCTGGTCTGAATCTCCTTTCACAATAGCCTGGCGAACTTATGGTTCGCAAGTCGTTCCCTGAACGAAGTAGTCATCTTGACAATATAGCAGAGAGAACATGGACAGATCAGCATATATATATATATATATATATATATATATATATATATATATATATAACATATTCAGATGTGCAGGTTAATCTATGTCTAATGCTGAACATTTTATTGGTGTGTGGATGATGAAATTTGTTCCCTGTGACCATACTATTGCACGTGACGCAATTGCCACATTGGAAACATCCAGGTTTACCCTTGGGTAGCCATGTTCCCTTCCAATAACAATGGGTGGGATCAGTGAGGACAAGTAGGTCCCTCAAATGTTTAGACCTTTTATATACCTTGTTCCTCCTGATGATCTTATCCACCTGTGATGTATACTTGGCAGCCTGGCATTGTTGATTGATGAATTTTTTTGGGTATCCTCTAGATAGAAATTTTCAAACATATCATCCAATTTAGTTAGTTTACGGGTATCCTGGGTATTATTGCGCACAACCCGCAGGAACTGTGAAGAGCTTACCCCATTTTTTTTAAAGTTAGGATGATAGCTGTTATAGTGCAAGACAGAATTTTTGTCTGTTGTTTTGTTAAATAATGTAGTTTGTAATAGACATTCTTCATTATTGACTGCTTGTCAGGGTTTTTCCCTGTTGTGTTTGCCATGTGCTGCTGGCAGCCATTTTACTTGTGGGAGATGCTGCTCACTTCCTGCACTTCCTTTTATGGCCAGACTGTTGTGCATCATCCATGTGAGACAGGATGCAGTCTCAGAATTGTGATGTCATAATTTATTATTTAAAGGGCCTCTGTTCAGTATGCTTTGCCTTTGCGTTGTCTGAGACCTGTTTGTGAGAGTTCCTGTGTATTACCTGGCTGCCTGACGTCCTTCCTGGTTCCTGATCCCTGGCTTGTTCCTGACTCTGCTGTTCTCCTTGTTCCTGATTCCGGCTCGTCTGACTATTCGCTTTGGCTCCTGATTCGGCTTGTCTGACTACCAGCTCTGGTTTTGACTCCTGGCTTGTTATTTGACTTGTGGACATTTTATAATTTTTTGCTATTAATAAAGGTGTGATTATTTTTGCACTTCGTCTCAATCTGATTCCTGGCACCCTGACACTGCTTTAAAAATCTCTAGATCAAGAAATTGTATCTTAACCAAATCAGCTTCAATCTTGAATCTGATTGTAGATTCTAAAGTGTTAAAACCCTCAAACCAGGACATAAGGGCTTCTTTCGTACCCCTCCAAATCAGAAATACATCATCAATGTAGCGGCGATATAATAAAATGGACTCATGTCTGGTAAAGAAAATGTTACTTTCTTCATATTTAGCCATATATATATTGGCATATGCTGGGACCACATTCGACCCCATGGCAGTGCCAAGGATTTGAAGGAAATATTCTTCCTCAAATCAAAAGAAATTCTTTTCCAGACATAGTTCAAGGAGATGGATTACAAACTCTATCGGTATATACATCGCTTTCGGTCAGTATAATATATATATATATATATATATATATATATACATACATACACACACACACACACACACAGACATACACAGACACACAAACACACATATGTCTATTGCTGCAATATATATAAAAATCAAACACAGGTTTCTTGAAACAATACTTACCCAAACACAATCCTGAAAGCCAACAGAACTAAAGGCAATAGCTAGCTAAATAAATGGAAGGTTCGGAGTTACCTCTAAACTGTAAGATCCATGGGCAATCTCTTATTATATTCCCCTAGACGGGATAAGCTCCTTGGGCTAAATCTCCCATTACATACTTGTAAAATACTTTTAAAATTACTGTAAGTTTCTTACAAATATAGCCACAAAAAATGTGCTGCCCCCCTCCAATCTGCCGCCCTAGGCAAGTCCCTTGTTTGCCTAGGCCAAAATACTAGCTGAACACATCGGGTGAGCCAATGACAAGACACTAATATGTGCAGCCACCAATAAACAGCTAGATCTCAGTAGTACCTTGCTGGTCCTGGGCCTATGTAGGTATGCTTTAAAAAAAAAGGATACCAAGGGAACAAAGCAAATTAGATAACAGAAAAAAATTGGAAGGTTTTTCTAAAATGAAATGCTTTATCTGAGGCATGAAAAAAACTGCATTTCATGTCCCATTAGAAAAACACATTCATTGTAAGAGAGAAATCCACAACAAAAATAGGGTGCAGAATTAAAAAAACGTGTGTCCTCCAAAAGTGTGTTTTGCTGCGCAAATTGCAGAGATATTTAAAGCATATGCAATTTAAATTCCCTTTTAGCAAGGAAACACAGCCTTTAATAACCGATTAGCAGTTTGATGGTCATCCAGTTAGTAATATCAAACAGCAACCTCAAGGCCTATAGATTGTAGCCAGAAGTGGCAACAGCCTATAACAATGAGAATGCCTAGCTCCACATCACAGCTTCCTTAACTCATTATAAATCCTTGCACATCCACTAGAGGTAGACAGCTTGCTTAGCCTTAACCTTTAATAAAGTGGTGGCTCCTGCCTTTTTGGTACCTGTAATACACCACACAAATCCATCTTTTCCTGTCCATGATAAAACATTATTATTTAAAGTACATCCATTTTAGCAATCCACACAATTGTGTATCTGTAATGCTCGTGGGATATTCCTCTATCAGACCGAACTCGGCCAGTAGTCTTGTTATCCCAGCGTCGAGCTGGAAAGATAGGGAATATCCCAGAGCAGAGAAAGTAAGATGAGGTAGGCGGTCCAAGGCAAAACAGTAGACTGGTCAGGCAGGCAGGATTCGGCAACAGTAAAGCAGTATAAGGGCACACTACTAGAATTGTCAGACAGGCAGTATTTGGCAACAGTAAAGCAGTCCAAGGGCACACCACTAGAATGGTCAGACAGGCAGGATTTGGCAACAGTAAAGCAGTCCAAGGGCACACCACTAGAATGGTCAGGTAGGCAGGATTCGGCTACAGTAAAGCAGTCCAAGGGCAAACCACTAGAATGGTCAGAAAGGCAGGATTTGGCAACAGTAAAGCAGTCCAAGGGCACACCACTAGAATGGTCAGGTAGGCAGGATTCGGCAACAGTAAAGCAGTCCAAGGGCACACCACTAGAATGGTCAGGTAGGCAGGATTCGGCAACAGTAAAGCAGTCCAAGGGCACACCACTAGAATGGTAAGGCAGGCAGGATTCGGCTACAGTAAAGCAGTCCAAGGGCACACCACTAGAATGGTCAGGCAGGCAGGATTTGGCAACAGTAAAGCACTCCAGCAATTAAAGGGTTAAGAGGCAGAGTAGTCAGCAAGGCAGAGTTTCAGCAGCAATAAGCAATCCAGCAATTATAGTACGATCTATCACACCCAGGAGCACACAAAGTATCACCTATACTTGGGCAGTGATAGATTGTACTGCACAGATTTAAATAGTGTAGGATTGGCGCCACAGCGTGAGACCGGCATCAGGGAGTGAGCGGCTATGACGTCAGCGCCGCACGCCTCCAGAACCGACACAGCCCTAGGCAATGAGCAAGGAAGAAGCCGACGTACACCTAGCAACGGCTGGAGCGGCACGGCGTTACAGTATCAGTAACAAATGCTGGCTCCTATTACATGCATCAGAAGAACTTGTGGAAACATTGTGCCCAAACTTGTGTATGTGTCTGTGTGTGTGTTTATGTGTGTATGTCTGTGTGTGTATGTATGGGTATGTGTGTGTCTGTTTGTGTGTGTGTATGTATGGGTATGTGTGTGTCTATATGTGTTTATGTATCTATGCATTTCTATGTGTGTGTGTGTGTAATATGAAAAATCTAATTCACAGAAGACAGACTAATGTGTTTTAAGTGCAGTCTTTTTATTGCTGTTATAAATTAACTTTAACCTTGAAATAGAAGTGTGTGCAATAATGTTACATCACCCTTTTAGAAATTACATGACTTTCTTACAGATTGCAAATAGGCTACAGCCAGGGAATCTGTCCTTCTGCATTTGGGACCAGCAAGGAGACATTGGTCGCCCACATTTATCTTTCTATATTTGTTTACTTGGTGGCATGACTATAGGTCTTGTCAATCACTCTAGGAGATGAGGTGGTGGACAGCTTAAAATAGGGCTAGACAAACCCTGGTGCCAGGGAGCAACAGGTGCCTTAAAAATAGGCTCTTGTACACTGGTGTACAGTACCATACGCCCTCATTTATCAAATCATCAACATGTTGAGGTTGCATGATCTTAATATATCCATGGCATATCTTTCAAATAGGTAGTCTACCATCAAAATGATCAAAACAATTAATCAAAATAAGATGATAGCTTTAATTTGCACAGCGACAAGAATGTGCCTTGCCAAATACTGGAAAACAGAACACCCAGGATTCTTCCTCATAGAACAGAAAATAGAATATTTCTATAAGATGTCCAGTTTGGCAGCAGATCTGCTAGCGACTAAAGACCAATTCCTTACTATATGGGAGCCCTGTATTATGTATTCTGAAGCCAAACATAGACCCAACCAGGCATAGGGGATACAGATGCTATCAAATATGATAATTATGAATTATGTATAACCACCTCTACACCATAACTATTTGTGGATTAATAGTGAGAGAAAAGAATAAAAAATGTAAGTTACTGTTATATTTAAATATGTTTTTGTGTATGTTCTATGCTACCAGTGTTTTGATAAGCTGTACAAAATGTGTACTTCTGTGGCCATCAGTATGCTTGTAATTCCAGGAATTCTGAAAAATATACATTTTACTGCTTACCATTCTTCTGGTGTATTTTGGAGACAAACATAATGCTAACATATGCAATACAAGATGTTCAATGATGTTCTTAAAGGGAAATTAAAATTACATGAAATCCCAATTGCGTTTTACTTGTATAATTTAGTTTACCTCATTTTGTTAGTATACTTTGTTGAAAAGCATACCCAGGTAGGCTCAGGAGAATTACTGCACATTTATGCCTCTTTTTTATGGGCTCACTTGATGTGTTCACCTAACTGTGCTCATTAAAAAATATCTTTATATATGAACCTTGCTTTCCTTGTAAACAATTATTGTCCATATAACCACCCTGCACTTGTATTTCTTTTTTAATACCAATATAATGTAATGCTGCTCGATCACTGTAAGGGTCTTCTTTAAAGTGGTACATTCTTTAACATGGTGTTCACAAATCCTTTTCACATGCCAGCCTTTGTGTCTGACCAGATTCTATGAGACCTGTTACTGGTATATATAGTGCTGTATTGATGCAGTGAGTGCTTAGAGGCAGCTTGTCTCAATTAGAGATTAGTAGGGTAGATATGGTTTGACATAATAATGACAGTATCTATGACTCTCGCTGCTATGTGTAGCAGTTTGTTAGCTGCCTCCATTTGTTCTCTATAATATTGGTTTAGGGACACACCATTCAATGCAGAGGATCAGAAAGAAATTATCTCTATCTAAAGTTAACCCACACACACACTAATATCATAAGCACCCTTGCCCCGTCCTTCCTTCACAAGTTAACCCTAACTAGTCCCCCAACACAGTTAATACTAAATAAGTGCAACAACTACAGCTAGCTGAACCTCACCCAGCAAGCCCTAACCGCAAGTGTTCAGACTTCCTCCAGTCCAATTAAACCTACCCACATGGTTTAATTGTCAAGTCCAAAAAAAACTTTCATGATTTAAATAGGGCATGTAATTTTAAACAACTTCCCAATTTACTTTTATCACCAATTTTGCTTTGTTCTCTTGTTATTCTTAGTTGAAAGCTAAACCTAGGAGGTTCATATGCTAATTTTCTAGACCTTGAAGACTGCCTCTAATCTGATTGGATTTTGACCACTAGAGGGCATTAGTTCATGTGTTTCATATACATAATATTGAGCTCATGCACGTGAAGTGACCTAGGAGTGAGCATTGATTGGCTAAAATGCAAGTCTGTCAAAAGAACTGAAATAAGGGGGCAGTGAGCAGAAGCTTAAATACAAGGTAATCACAGAGGTAAAACCTATATTAATATAACTGTGTTGGTTATGCAAAACTGGGGAATGGGTAATAAAGGGATTATCTTTCCTTTTAAACAACAAAAATTCTGGTGTTTACTGTCCCTTTAAGGGTGTTATAATTCCAGATATTGGACTGAACTGTTTTGAAACTTGAAAGGCTATGTCTGCCTGGATTGGTTTCCTGCAGCATGTATATATAAGTGGAATTTATAATATGCACACAAACACTACACACTCATACACACACTGCACATTACACACCTCATAAACTGTACGCTACACACAAATATCACAAATTGTACAGTTTAAATTTCAGACAGTTATTATGAGTGTTAATGTACTTTTAAATGTATTTTTGACGCGTTTTGTGCTACTTTTTTTGTCTTGCATTACCAGGGCTCTGAAGTCGTACAATCCCAACTCGGGTTAAAATCAATTGCACACAAGGATAGGCTTTACTTTCAACTCGTAATACACACACTACTTCCAATGCCTGCAAAGAGCCATGATAAACCCCTTATCGCTCTCACGCAACAGTTAATGCGCCAATCCTAATCTAGCCCTAAATGTTAAAAAAATATGGACTTCCCACTTTAAACCCCCCCCCACCTAAAAGATTGTAATAATATAACATTATATAAAACAGCATATTCTTTGATGGGGAAGTAAATCGTGCAATTTCTATGCTTTCTACCGTTATTTGCACTAATCCCACCTTGCCATATTAGTTTACACACCTGTTTCATTATTTCTCTATCCTGGAGTTGTCTCTCTTGTTAGTGTCTAAATAAACTGTCCCAGGAGCACACATAATTCCAGTGCCAGAGATGCAGTACGGCATTACATGCCCAACTTAACCTACTTGCCCATCTGCTTTCCATCTTTCCCTCTCATCATTCCACCTTCCCTACTATTGGTGTGATGTTTTAACCCCCTTGATTCTATTGGTGTGATAATTTAACCCCCTTGATTCTATTGGTGTGATAATTTAACCCCCTTGATTCTATTGGTGTGATGTTTTAACCCCCTTGATTCTATTGGTGTGATAATTTAACCCCCTTGATTCTTGCAGTATCCCTCTTACTACTTTCTCTACCTTTGTTGTTCTTTCTCACCCTTGCACTTCTTAAAGGGACACTAAACCCAAACATTTTCTTTCATGATTCAGGAAGAGAATACAATTTTAAATAACATTCCAATTTACTTCTATTATCTAATTTGCTTCATTCTTTAGATATGTTTTTTTTTAAGAAATAGCAATGTACATGGGTGAGCCAATCACACAAGGCATCTATGTGCACCTACCAATCAGCAGCTACTGAGCATATTTTTCAGCAAAGAATATCAAGAAAATGAAGCAAATTAGATCATAGAAGTAAATTAGAAAGTTGTTTACAATTGCATGCTCTTTCTAAATCATGAAAGAAAAAAATTGGGTTTCATGTCCCTTTAAGGTCTCCTTAGTTTTATTTTCTTGAAATATTTGCTCTTCACTTTACCCTATATTATTTTTTTACTGATCTGCTGCATTATAAAACTTGAACTAAAATAATGACTATAATCTATATAATAAAGTGCTATAACATGCATTCATTTCTAAGAGCTTGCTAGAATCTCCTGTATGGCTAGTGTGTTTCTATTACTACATGCCCTTCATCACTGATGGCTCTGCTCCTTCCTTTAGATGTCCTAAAAGTACATTCTGGTTTTACAATGAAGAGCATTGCTCAAAGGTTGCTGCTGACAATGTAAACCTCATTGTTATAGCTGCTTCACTTGGGGTCCTTTGCCTTTTATTTATCCTCATCAAACTCTTTGGGAAGAAATATGGAGGATGCAACCAAAAGTCAAAATCAGTGTAAGCTTACAAAAATATTTTTCATTTAATTGACATTAAAAAGAAACAAAAAAGGTTGCACATGCCATAGATACTTACCAAGAATAAAATATTTTGTTATAGAATTAATATGAACAGCTACAGCCTTCAGAATTCTGGAAAAATAAGCCCAGCATTTTTTCATGATGAAAGTATGAAAAGTCTATACAGCACTGCTTGTAATACAAGTGCCTGCGTCAGGGATACAGAAAATAAAGGACTGAACACACCTCACACACAGCCCAGTGTGCGGAGGTAAAATTGTACTCAAAGGACCCTTTACCAATGAGTCCTTTTTTCACTCCACTCTAACAATATATAATTGCACAAAGTAGCTTAGCTATCATTTCTGCCATTTCCCCTCTTCTCAACATCACTAGCATAATGGTAATTTGCTTCTAATGCATCCCACATTCATGCTCCAAAATGCATCCTTAAAGGAACCCTGCAGCTTTCCCTACATATATGGCTTTGAAGATGCATTCCATTCGTTAAATTTTTTTATTTTATTTTGCAGATTGCCAGATTCCAGTATTGATTCAACCTTGAAAAGTGGAGTATGAAATGGTTTTCTTCATCACTGCTGTGAAAAAGAAAAAGGTCTGCAATTTTTTTTTATAACAATATTTAAAAAAAAAAAAAAATTCTTTTAGAATGAATTTATCTATGTACAATACAATGTATAAACCTTAAAAGCATAAATGAATGTGATTTAATATGTTCATTTAAAATCTTTTCTTTTTCAGTATTTGTATTAATAATGAGCAAGTTATCCAACTTGCTCATGTTTGAGTTAATAATGCATATGAAACTTTAAAAGGATATGAAATTATTTTTTATAAGACAAAAAATAAATGTTTATAAAAATATTTAAGATTATTATTATTTGCATTGCTTAGCAGTCTAGGGATATATTGCTTGAAAATCCTCTTGAGTATATATATTTCTAAACTCTTTGCTGTGGCCAGTTACGGACAGATATAAATGAACTCTTGAACATATCAACCAATCACTGAGCAGCATGTAGGCGTGCCAGGGTTCTGAACTCCACAGAATACTCTCAAACTACTCTGTAGTAAATGTCATGATCCAGTGTATAACTGCTCAGGAGACAGACCCTCGGGCAGTGCTAGGGAATTGGAGACACCATCCCCTGACCCGGGGAAGAGTATCCTGGACATGGATAGTTGATATTCTGTGATTCATAGTTGCAGGGAATTATTGCAGGGTTCATGGAAAGTAAAACATATGTATGCAATATATTCTGGTTTTAATGGAAACCTAATAGATACTGTGACTCTGGTTACTAGGAGTTGCTGCAGGATTTATGAAGTGTAATACATAACAATGCAAGATATTCAGACTTTAAAGGGAACAGATAGGAGATTGTGATTCATAGAAGCAAAGAGTTGCTGCAGGGTTCACAGTACATAATATTAGTTAGAGCTGTATGCCAGAGTAATAAGCAGAGCAGCACAGGTGAAAGGCAAGTTCCAAGTTAAAGGGACACTGAACCCAAACTTTTTCTTTCGTGATTCATATAGATCATACAATTTTAAGCGACTTTCTAATTTACTCCTATTAGCGATTTTTCTTCGTTCTCTTACTATCTTTATTTGAAAAAGAAGGCATCTAAGCTAAGGAGCCAGCCAATTTTGTGTTCAGCACCGTGGACAGCACTTGTTTATTGGAGGGTGAAATTATCCACCAATCAGCAAGAACAACCCAGGTTGTTCACCAAAAATGGGCCGGCATCTAAACTTACATTCTTGCTTTTCAAATAAAGATACCAAGAGAATGAAGAAAATTTGATAATAGGAGTAAATTAGACAGTTGCTTAAAATTGCATGCTCTATCTGAATCACGAAAGAAAAAAGTTGGGTTCAGTGTCCCTTTAAGCATTAAATACTCTTGTGGCAAATATTGGAGAATCACAGAGAAGCAGTTTGTTTGACTGATCGCATAAATGCAGAGTTCTGAAAAAAAAATATATATATATATATATATATATATATATATATATATATCAGTGACGTGCAGTGAGTTTAGAGGCTGGTGAGGCAATGTCTATGATACATTAAAGAAACATCTATATGAACCGAATAGAGGTAGTTTATATTAAAGTAAAGCATTGTTTCTCAACCACAGTCCTCAAGTACCCCCAACAGGGCAGGTTTGCATTATAGCTGAACCAGTGAATAGGTCAAATAATCAGCTGATGGGTGAGAGCCCATGGTTAGTAACCATTGTGTTACTGATCAGCTGATTACTTCACCTGTGCACCAGTTCAGCTATAATGAAAACCTCGACTGTTGGGAGTACTTGAGGACGTGGTTGAGAAACACAATTATGTGGCACAGTGCCAGTTACCTAGCAATTATAATGATACACACTCTTTTCTCTACTCATTACTGTGTTGTAAAAAGAAAAATAGTTTACCATACTAAGAGGTGCCACAAATCCACTTCTATTTTCCTATTATGAGTATGAGAAGCTGGAAAAGACATTGCATGCAGCCCTGCTCAATGGAGCACACACAAACTGCCCTTACATAACTTTCAGCCCAACAAGGGATTGCCATATAGAGTTTAAAAGGTGCATACCCCAATACCAGCAGATAAAAGCATGTACTAATGTAATGCATATATCTCAAATACAGCTCCAATACCAGCAGATTGTTTTGTTAAAGTTTTTATAATTAGGTTTCAATTTTTAATGTGAAACCTGAAACTGTATGTGGTTGCTTCAAAATTAACTAAGCATGCATGTAAATCTCATCCAGAAAGAAAAGCACAAGAAGATGCACTTTTGCCATTTGAAATGATTGTGCCCTCTTCCTCACATACAAAAAGCTTTATACAGATATATAATACCATAGAGCAGTTTCCTGTTTCACACGCACACACAGCCCCCTCCCCAGTACCATATATATATATATATATATATATATATATATATATATATATATATATATATATACACATATGTAATATTATAGAGAGGTACTGCCTAACACACACACACAAATACTCTATATGAATTATGAAAGAACAATTTTGGGTTTCATGTTCCTTTAAAACTATTTATTTTGATTTTGAATCCAACAGTAAGTGCATGCCCTTTGGGACTGATTGCTCATTTGCTGATTAAAAAGAACAACCACTACTGTATTAGGGGTCAGTGACATGGCTCACAAGCATATAAACCAAACAAACACATTTTCAGTACATAAACGTTTTCGATAAAATAACATCAAACTCTAATACATTTTAAAATACAAAAAAGAGCAATAATTATTTGTTGCCCATTTTGATCAAATTTACTATTGCATTTTACTATTAAAATAATGCTCATTTGTAGTTATTTGTTTATCACCAGCAAATTAGTTAAACACATAGTTAAAGTTTTACTTAGAAGCTATGATGCATTACTGTCCTGAGCAGGAAATTGACAATGGCTTAGTAATGTAATTAGGCATTCTAGTATAAAAATGCTTTATTTTCGGAATATCTTGTAATTGCTTTATTTTACTATAGTTAAAAAAAAAAAATGAAAACCCAAAGTAATCACACTACTTAAGTTGTTTCACTAAAACTTTCTCAAATAAAGAAACAACATGTCTGGCATCTGACTCTGACATGACATCCAATTTCTACTGCATTGAGTGGTCCTTTAAAGTTTTAAATATATTGTATATAAGTGGCTTAGAACCCCCTCCCCATGTATAAATATACTGTATATAAATATCAGGATTTGAGGATGACTCTGCTTAGAGACTGATTGAAATGGCTGGAATTGTTCTCCGGAGCAGTTGGTCTAAAAACCTGTCTTGGTTGTAATAAAAAAAGGCCTAACCTATGAATGCTATAAACAGGATAGGCTTTTAAAGGGACATGAAACTCAAATTTGTTCTTTTATGATTAAGATAGAACATACATTTTTAAACAACTTTCCAATGTATTTGTATTATTTTTGCTTCATTCTCTTGGCATCCTTTTATTGAAGGAGCAATAGGCAAGCTACAAGCTCTTAAGCCTACCTAGGTATCCTTTTCAACAAAGGATCCCAAGAGAACTTAGCAAATTAGGTAATAGAAGTAAATGGAAGTTGTTCCAAATGTTATCTGAATCATGAAAGAAAATGTTTGTGATTTCATGTCCCTTTTAAGCCAAATGTGATTGCTCAATATGGTTTTAGTCCACAGTAACTCAGCTTGATTATTTATCTGCACCCATGTCATAGTCAGAACTCTTTGTGCACATTTAAAATGATATATTTAATTTTTAGTTGCAAAAGACACAGATATTTAAAAAAAAAAAAAAAATCTGAGGTTTGGAAGCAATTGACATTTTAGGAGACGACTGTCTAACACATGGAGAAGTGCTGAAGGAATCAGGCTTCTTAGAAAGCCTCAAGCCAGGGAAAGTGTGGTATGCCCTCCCTTTTTGTAAATAAAAGTAGTTTAGTCTACTACTTTTATTTACAAAAGGGGAGGGCATACCTGTTATTATTTATAGAAAGCACATTGCACAATGATTGAGAGGTAACAGTGTCTCCTCTTGAAAAAGTCCCAAGTTCAGTCAGAAACTTTAAGACTTTAAGTCGTAGCGGTAGTGGTGGAGGGTCTAGGGGCCCATAGGTATAGCAGTGTGCAACTGTGCACAGTCATCACCTCTTGGGCTGAGGGCTCATGTCATGACCAAGTCCATATTTAATAAGACAGAGTGTCTAGAGGATTGCTCTTTTTTTTGGTATGGCTTCCAAATCTCTGCCTGCCTTGTAATATCCATAGTATTTTTTTATTTAATTTGCAAGAAAAACAAATAGCTTGACAATAAATAGTTACAGGGGATTCTCAAAGAATATCAGGAAAATATAAGTGTATATCAATGTATACACACAGTATATATGATTAGATATAGGAATAGATATTGCCATCATATTTATGTCCCCTGACATGTTGTGGTTTATTTAAGCTCACTATTATCCTTGATATACACATATATTTTCCTGATTGCTCTCTTTATTTCATATATATATATATATGTATATATATATATATATATATATATATATATATATATATATATACACACACAGTATATATGATTAGATATAGGAATAGATATCTACATATATTTACAAATATATCTATTTAAAAATTCTTGGAACATATTCCCCTATGTAAACAACAGTGAAATGTTTAAATATTTATGGTACATACATAGTTGAAAACAACGTATTAAATACTGTATATACATATGTATTTATGTGTTTATATGTATATATATGTCTGTAAATACAAATATACACACGTATAAACACATATACATTTACATATCTAGAAATGTGTATGTATGTATCTCTATGTTAAAGCCCTTTGCAGTCTTTTTTTTTCTTCTAACACCTGAGACCTCATATCTTTGAGACCTTTTTAACTTTTAAATGACTGTGTTGTTATGATTGTAACTGTACTGTTAAATGTATTTTTGATGTGTTTTGTGCAACAATTAACCAGAGCTCTGAAGTCACCTTAACCCAACAATAATTAAATTCATGTGCACTCGTAATACGCAAAATATTTAAATTGCACGCAAAAAAACGAGAAATACTCCATATCGTTTGTGCTCTACAGTTAGTGCGCCACTTGTAATCTATCCCTTTTTTGGAAATTGCATTTTGCATTTAATATCTATCATAATGCACCCTTTTTGCTTATGTAGGTTTAAACAAAGAAGAAACATATATATATATATATATATATATATATATATATAAACACACACAACACACAGAAAACCTGGCACTCGCCAGCAGATACTCAGTAATGTTTAAAGGCAAAACTGGGGGAAATCAGTTACATTTGGCACCAAAGGATCAAGCCCAGGACCACGTCAAGGTCTCCCCCTTCCTGGGACCCTAAACCAGCACACACAAAATGCACACTTTCAAACAAACCAACTGGGAACCTCCCAGGGTGACACAGGCTTTTGTAACCTCCCCTATGTAAATACAAAACACAGGAATGGACAGCACTCACAGACTGGACTGGGTACACATCCAAAGCCACTGTTAACTCCACAGCCTTGAACACTGACAGACAGCTGCACGATTCCCATCAACCCAGGCAGTTAACCCCTGAAAAGCCTGGGTGACAGGCCCGCAGGGAAGCATTACAAACGTTATAAACACAACACAGAAAACCTGGCACTCGCCAGCAGATACTCAGTAATTTTTAAAAGCAAAACTGGGGTGTCAGTTACATTTGGTGCCAAAGCATCAAGCCCAGGACCACGTGAAGGTCTCCCCCTTCCTGGGACCCTAAACCAGCACCCACAAAATGCACACTTTCAAACAAACCAACTGGGAACCTCCCAGGGTGACACAGGCTTTTGTAACCTCCCCTATGTAAATACAAAACACAGGAATGAACCGCACTCACAGACTGGACTGGGTACACATCCTAAGCCACTGTTAACTCCAAAGCCCTGAACACTGACAGATAGCTGCACGGTTCCCAGCAACCCAGGCAGTTAACCCCTGAACAGCCTGGATGACAGGCCCTGAGGGAAGCATTACAAACATTATAAACACAGCACACAGAAAACCTGGCACTCGCCAGCAGATACTCAGTAATGTTTAAAAGCACAACTGGGGGAAGTCAGTTACATTTGGCGCAAAACGATCAAGCCCAGGACCACGTCAAGGTCTCCCCCTTCCTGAGACCCTAAACCAGCACCCAAAAAATGCACACTTTCAAACCAACCAACTGGGAACCTCCCAGGGTGACACAGGCTTTTGTAACCTCCCCTATGTAAATACAAAACACAGGAATGGACCGCACTCACAGACTGGACTGGGTTCACATCCTAAGCCACTGTTAACTCCAAAGCCCTGAACACTGACAGACAGCTGCATGGTTCCCAGCAACCCAGACAGTTAACCCCTGAACAGCCTGGGTGACAGGCCCACAGGGAAGCATTACAAACATTATAAACACAACACACAGAAAACCTGGCACTCGCCAGCAGATACTCAGTAATGTTTAAAAGCAAAACTGGGGAAGTCAGTTACATTTGGCGCCAAAGGATCAAGCCCAGGACCACGTCAAGGTCTCCCCCTTCCTGGGACCCTAAACCAGCACCCACAAAATGCACACTTTCAAACAAACCAACTGGGAACCTCCCAGGGTGACACAGGCTTTTTTAACCTCACCTATGTAAATACAAAACACAGGAATGGACCGCACTCACAGACTGGACTGGGTACACATCCTAAGCCACTGTTAACTCCACAGCCCTGAACATTAACAGCTGCACGGTTCCCAGCAACCCAGGATGAAATCTCCCAGTTTTGCTTTTAAACATTACTGATTATCTGCTGGCGAGTGCCAGGTTTTCTGTGTGCTGTGTTTATAATGTTTGTAAAGCTTCCCTGCGGGTCTGTCACCCAGGCTGTTCAGGGGTTAACTGCCTGGGTTGCTGGGAACCGTGTAGCTGTCTGTCAGTGTTCAGTGCTGTGGAGTTAACAGTGGCTTAGGATGTGTATCCAGTCCAGTCTGTGAGTGCGGTCCATTCCTGTGTTTTATATATATAGTCCCCGGGTTACAGGCTTCCGACTTAAGTACAACTCATACTTACAAACGGAGAATATAGAGCTTTATCACCAATCCTTCATTCCAAGATAACCCAAAATACTCAAAATCCAATCACAAGGACAGAAAGTGATGTGAAATTTTCTGAATAGGAGCACAGATAGCAAAACAAACGTTTCCCTATGTTTTCCGAAACTAAAAAAATGTTTGGCTAGAGTTTCACCTAAAAAAAACTGCCTGTTCAAACTTAAATACAAAGGTAAAGTAGTGCTAATGGTAAGTACCTATATGTGCCAAATATTTTTGTAATCAACAAGCACCTGTTAGGGGGGCAATATAGCACTAAAGAGACTCATAGAAAAATTAGTTACAAAGTCTGTAACAAAAAAGAGTGCGTTACCCTTACAATTATATAGGAAACATTCTCACTGAATAATACAGGAACGATTTTTAACCATTCATACTTTATCTTTATTGGTTTAACTATTTAATCATACACGTTTAAAAACACTTAAACTCTCTAGATATAAATTTATAGCATAGGTGTGTAAATAATAATACCTCTGAGAATCATGTATCTAGATGTGAAACATTGTACTTGATTTGTATCATATCAAGCAGTCAGATACAAACAATCACAGAGATTACGAGTTTTGCGGTAGCGGGTGCATTGCTAACGAGAAATTTTTTTTCACTGCTCGCTTAAGACAACGCTGGTATTACAGCTTTTTTTAAACCCGGCGTTATCCGCAAAAAAGTAAGCGTAGAGCAAAATTTTGCTCCACATCTCACCTCAATACCAGCATTGCTTACGGTAGTGGTGAGCAGGTAAAACGTGCTCGTGCACGATTTCCCCATAGGAATCAATGGGGCAGAATCGGCTGAAAAAAACCTAACACCTGCAAAAAAGCAGCATTCAGCTTCTAACGCAGCCCCATTGATTCCTATGGGGAAATAAAAGTTATGTCTACACCTAACACCCTAACATGAACCCTGAGTCTAAACACCCCTAATATTACACTTATTAACCCCTAATCTGCTGCCCCCGACATCGCCGACACCTGCATAATATTATTAACCCCTAATCTGCCGCTCCGGACACCACTGCCACCTACATTATCCCTATGAACCCCTAATCTGCTGCCCCCAACCTCGCCGAACCCTACATTATATTTATTAACCCCTAATCTGCTGCCCCCAATGTCGCCGCAACCTACCTACAATTATTAACCCCTAATATGCGGCCCCCATCGTCGCCGCTACTATATTAAATTTATTAACCACTAAAGCTAAGTCTAAACCTAAGTCTAACACCCCCCTAACTTAAATATAATTTAAATAAAACTAAATAAAATTACTAAAATTAAATAAATTAATCCTATTTAAAACTAAATTCTTACCTATAAAATAAACCCTAAGCTAGCTACAATATAACTAATAGCTACATTTGTATCTATCTTAGGGTTTATATTTATTTTACAGGCAACTTTGTATTTATTTTAACTAGGTACAATAGTTATTAAATAGTTATTAACTATTTAATAGCTACCTAGTTAAAATAAAGACAAATATACCTGTAAAATAAATCCTAACCTAAATTACAATTACACCTAACACTACACTATAATTAAATAAATTACCTAAACTAACTACAATTAAATACAATTAAATAAAATAAACTAAAGTACAAAAAAAACAAAACACTAAATTACAGAAAATAAAAAAATAATTACAAGAATTTTAAACTAATTACACCTAATCTAATCCCCCTAATAAAATAAAAAAGCCTCCCAAAATAATAAAATTCCCTACCCTATACAAAATTACAAATAGCCCTTAAAAGGGCTTTTTGCAGAGCATTGCCCCAAAGTAATTAGCCCTTTTACCTGTAAAAAAAAATATAATACCCCCCCAACATTAAAACCCACCAACCACACACCCAACCCTACTCTAAAACCCACCCAATCCTCCCTTAATAAAACCTAACACTACCTCCTTGAAGATCACCCTACCTTGAGCCGTCTTCACCCAGCTGGGCGCAAGTGGTCCTCCAGAGGGGCAGAAGTCTTCATCCGATCCGGGCAGAAGAGGACCTCCAGACGGGCAGAAGTTCTATCTTCATCCATCCGGAGCGGAGCGGGTCCATCTTGAAGCCAGCCGACGCGGAGCATCCTCTTCTTCCGACGACTCCCGACGAATGAAGGTTCCTTTAAATGACGTCATCCAAGATAGGATTTTTACTACCTTAATTCCGATTGGCTGATAGAATCCTATCAGCCAATCGGAATTGAAGGGACGCCATCTTGGATGACATCATTTAAAGGAACCTTCATTCGTCAGGAGTCGTCGGAAGAAGAGGATGCTCCACGTTGGCTGGCTTCAAGATGGACCCGCTCCGCTCCGGATGGATGAAGATAGAAGATGCCGCCTGGATGAAGACTTCTGCCATCTGGAGGTCCTCTTCTGCCCGGATTGGATGAAGACTTCTGCCCCTCTGGAGGACCACTTGTGTCCGGCTGGGTGAAGACAGCTCAAGGTAGGGTGATCTTCAAGGGGTTAGTGTTAGGTTTTATTAAGGGGGAATTGGATGGGTTTTAGAGTAGGGTTGGGTGTGTGGGTGGTAGGTTTTAATGTTGGGGGGTAATGTATTTTTTTTTACAGGTAAAAGAGCTGATTACTTTGGGGCAATGTCCCGCAAATTTAATATAGGGTAGGGATTTTTATTATTTTGGGGGGCGTTTTTTTATTTTATTAGGGGGATTAGATTAAGTGTAATTAGTTTAATATTCTTGCAATTATTTTTTTATTTTCTGTAATTTAGTGTTTGTTTTTTGTACTTTAGTTTATTTAATTTTATTGTATTTAATTGTAGTTAGTTTTTGTAATTAGCATACAAAGAGAGAAGCGCTCTACCAGGAACGAACAACAGCTCAGTGGCTTGTTCTATGGCGATTTACCACCCGGAAGCAGCCTCTTTTAGACCAGTGTGCTTTTCACAGAAGAAAACTTTCCTGAAGTATATCAGTCTGATCCTGCCAAGTAAGGTCAGTCCAGCCCCGAAATACCAGGCAATTCTCCTCTGAAAAAGGAACATGACAACCCCAGATGATCGTTTCGGCCTCCTATGGGCCTCGTCAGTGAGGTGCAGCCACGTTCCTCTAAGCACACTGGGCAAGGAGTCCACGTCTGGTTTCCCCCATCACCCATAGGGAGACTTCCCCAGGGTCATAATAATTTGCATACAAAGAGAGAAGCGCTCTACCAGGAACGAACAACAGCTCAGTGGCTTGTTCTATGGCGATTTACCACCCGGAAGCAGCCTCTTTTAGACCAGTGTGCTTTTCACAGAAGAAAACTTTCCTGAAGTATATCAGTCTGATCCTGCCAAGTAAGGTCAGTCCAGCCCCGAAATACCAGGCAATTCTCCTCTGAACAAGGAACATGACAACCCCAGATGATCGTTTCGGCCTCCTATGGGCCTCGTCAGTGAGGTGCAGCCACGTTCCTCTAAGCACACTGGGCAAGGAGTCCACGTCTGGTTTCCCCCATCACCCATAGGGAGACTTCCCCAGGGTCATAATAATTTGCATACAAAGAGAGAAGCGCTCTACCAGGAACGAACAACAGCTCAGTGGCTTGTTCTATGGCGATTTACCACCCGGAAGCAGCCTCTTTTAGACCAGTGTGCTTTTCACAGAAGAAAACTTTCCTGAAGTATATCAGTCTGATCCTGCCAAGTAAGGTCAGTCCAGCCCCGAAATACCAGGCAATTCTCCTCTGAACAAGGAACATGACAACCCCAGACGATCGTTTCGGCCTCCTATGGGCCTCGTCAGTGAGATGCAGCCACGTTCCTCTAAGCACACTGAACAAGGAGTCCACGTCTGGTTTCCCCCATCACCCATAGGGAGACTTCCCCAGGGTCATAATAATTTGCATACAAAGAGAGAAGCGCTCTACCAGGAACGAACAACAGCTCAGTGGCTTGTTCTATGGCGATTTACCACCCGGAAGCAGCCTCTTTTAGACCAGTGTGCTTTTCACAGAAGAAAATTTTCCTGAAGTATATCAGTCTGATCCTGCCAAGTAAGGTCAGTCCAGCCCCGAAATACCAGGCAATTCTCCTCTGAACAAGGAACATGACAACCCCAGACGATCGTTTCGGCCTCCTATGGGCCTCATCAGTGAGGTGCAGCCACGTTCCTCTAAGCACACTGGGCAAGGAGTCCACGTCTGGTTTCCCCCATCACCCATAGGGAGACTTCCCCAGGGTCATAATAATTTGCATACAAAGAGAGAAGCGCTCTACCAGGAACGAACAACAGCTCAGTGGCTTGTTCTATGGCGATTTACCACCCGGAAGCAGCTTTTTGTAATTAATTTAATGATAGTGTAGTGTTAGGTGTAATTGTAATTTAGGTTAGGATTTATTTTACAGGTAAATTTGTCTTTATTTTAACTAGGTAGCTATTAAATAGTTAATAACTATTTAATAACTATTGTACCTAGTGTAAATAAATACAAAGTTGCCTGTAAAATAAATATAAACCCTAAGATAGATACAAATGTAACTATTAGTTATATTGTAGCTAGCTTAGGGTTTATTTTACAGGTAAGTATTTAGTTTTAAATAGGATTAATTTATTTAATTGTAGTAATTTCATTTTATTTAAATTATATTTAAGTTAGGGGGTGTTAGACTTAGGTTTAGACTTAGGTTTAGCGGTTAATAAATTTAATATAGTAGCGGCGATGTTGGGGGCAGCAGATTAGGGGTTAATAAATGTAGGTAGGTGTCGGCGATGTTAGGGACGGCAGATAAGGGGTTAATAAAATTTAACTAGTGTTTGCGAGGCGGGAGTGCAGCGGTTTAGGGGTTAATATATTTATTAAAGTGGTGGCGATTTCCAGTCGGCAGATATGGGGTTAAAATTTTTATTTAAAGGGACACTGTACCCCAAAATTTTCTTTTGTGATTCAGATTGAGCATGAAATTTTAAGCAACTTTCTAATTTACTCCTATTATCAAATTTTCTTCATTCTCTTGGTATCTTTATTTGAAATGCAAGAATGTAAGTTTAGATGCCGGCCCATTTTTGGTGAACAACCTGGGTTGTCCTTGCTGATTGGTGGATAAATTCATCCACCAATAAAAAACTGCTGTCCAGAGTACTGAAACCAAAAAAAAAGCTGAGATGCCTTCTTTTTCAAATAATGATAGCAAGAGAATGAAGAAAAATTGATAATAGGAGTAAATTAGAAAGTTGCTTAAAATTGCATGCTCTTTCTGAATTACAAAAGAAATTTTTTGGGTACAGTGTCCCTTTAAGTGTTTGCGATGTGGGGGGGGGCTCGGTTTAGGGGTTAATAGGTAGTTTATGGCTGTTAGTGTACTTTTTAGCACTTTAGTTAAGAGTTTTATGTTACGGCGTTAGCCCATAAAACTCTTAACTACTGATTTTTAAATGCGGTAGGAGTCTTGACAGGAGAGGGTCTACCACTCACTTCTTCCAAGACTCGTAATACCAGCGTTAGGCAAGTCCCATTAAAAAGATAGGATACGCAATTTACGTAAGGGGATTTGCGGTAAGCTCGAGTCGCGGAAGAAAAGTGAGCGGTACAACTGTACCTGCCAGACTCGTAATACCAGCGGGCGTTAAAAATCAGCGTTGGGACCCCTCAACGCTGCTTTTTAAGGCTAACGCAAGACTCATAATCTTACCGATTATCGTTTGAAGCCAGCTATTAAAAAATACAGAAATAATGCTGTAATAATGTCAGATTGCGAGATTATCTGACATCCCACATATTAACAGGTCCTCTTGTTACAGAATTATTTCTGAATTTTCTTAACAGCTGGCTAAAAAACACTGTTTATATCTAACTGCTTGATATTATACAAACAAAGTACAATGTTTCACATCTAGATACATGATTCTCAGAGGTATTATTCACACACCTATGCTATATATTGATATCAAGTGAGTTTAAGCAGACTGAATCTATTACACTGAGCAGCTGTGCTAAAGTTAACTGTGCAAGCAAGGACTTTATAATTACAGATAGAGTATTAGCTAGATAGTTTTAATCTCATAATCTGACATCCCACATATTAACAGGTCCTCTTGTTACAGCCTTATTTCTGAGTTTATTAATAGCCGGCTACAAAAGATATTGTTTATATCTGACTGCTTGATATGATACAAATCAAGTACAATGTTTCACATCTATATACATGATTCTCAGAGGTATTATTCACACACCTATGCTATATATTGATATCTTTTTAAACGTGTATGATTTAATAGTTAAACCAATAAAGATAAAGTATGAATGGTTAAAAATCGTTCCTGCACTATTCAGTATGAATCTTTACTATATAATTGTAGGGGTAATGAACTCTATTTTGCTACAGACTTTGTAACTTATTTTTCTATCTTGTTCGTAACCTGGAGACATATATATATATATATATATATATATAATTATAAAAGCTCAGATTTGACTGCCAGCTAACAGATATACATTCACAGAATAGATATTCGTTCCTCAGTAGCATTTAAAAACTTTAAATACAGAAATTGACATTGCAAAACACAGGAATAAAATGAAAATTCTCAGTAAAAATGTAGATACTTTTTTGTGTATAATGAAAGCCAGTCTTTTACTACAAAGCCATGTATTATGTAGAAGTTATTCTTTTTTACTTATTTACATAAATTGTTCTATTACGGTTTCTTCCATTAATATAATTAAAAGTTAAGGAATGTAAAGCTTATTTTCTAGATTCATGCCTTAAAGATTTATCTTATTTTTCTCCCTTGGGCTTTTTTAAAATTCTAGTCTGCACCCAGTCACCTCTGAAGCATATTTTTCCTCCTTACTAGTTTATGAAGCATTTCTGACCTGTTATTGATCTGAGGTTTGAAGCATTACATGTTCCTATACAGCATTGCTTAGAAAAAGAATATATTGAAAATGCTGTTCTTAGAAGTGTATAAAAATCAGCCCAGACCCTACAAACAGCTTAGACAGCTTAGACAGCAGCCACTGAAAATATTTTTTTATCTACCTTAACAGGGCTTTAAACTGAAAATGTCATTCCCCTTAAATAATGTAAGCATCTTTTTTCTTTTTGTTCTTCTAGTAAATTGTAGTGTTTCTACTTCACCCAGAGAGGTTTGAGTGTGTTCTATAAAAAATTCCATGTGTAGATTTAGTGCACAAGCGAAAACTTTTAACTTGTAATACGCACGCTAGCCAACGCACGTAAAATCCTTCGCCTAAGAAAGATTACTCGTAATCTATCCCTTAATGGGGAATGGGGAATAAATGGTTTTACTGTGCAATTTGTGACATTTGTGTGTAGCGTACAGTTTATGAGGTGTGTAATGTGCAGTGTGTAGTGGCTTGTGATCTAGCCTTAAGTAAGTACATTACAGCATGGTAGTGCAGCCATAGTTTAAACAGGAATTCTAAGTTAAATGCTGTTTTCCAATTTTTATCTCTATTAATTTTTTAATTGCTATAGAAAAAAAAGCCCCATTCTAAAAAAAAATCCTATCCTAAAACAAAACCTAAGTTATAAAAACCCTATAAAAGTTGCCCTGAAAAGGGCATTTGGTAGGGCATTACCCTTATAAGGGCATTTGGTAGGTCAGTGCCCTAAAGTGATTATAGCTCTTTTGCCCTGAAAAAATGCCCTATTCTAAAAAATAAATTCCTATCCTAAAAAAAAAATCCTATCTTAAAAAAAATAAATACCCTATCATAAAAAAGTTGCCCTGAGAAGTGCATTTTGTAGGGCTTTGCCCTAAAGTTATTATAGCTCTCTTGCATAAAAAAAACGAATAAAAAAATAAAAAAAACTATTATAAAAAAAAACACCCACCCAAAGAAACCTCAAAGATGATACTCACCCAACTTCAATCCGGCTCCTAGGTTGGCAGCTACAACTCAAAGGCGGTGCTCCTCTTCTATCTTCAGCCATGTAGGTGCTCCGCTGGGGATGTACTATTCCACCCGACCCATTTTCTTCCATCTTCAGTCTTCTGTCTTCTTCCAGTAGATCTTTCTTCATGCGGTCACTGCCGCACACTAAAGTTTGAATGTGAGGTACCCCCTTATTATAGGGGTGTCCTTGAATTTCTATTGGTGGATTTTTTTAATTCTTAGTCCAATCAGCCAATAGAATGAAATACCCTTCTAAGTGCAATGCCCTAATAAATATCCTGCTTAGGGCAATCTTTTTTAGGTTAGGGATTTCTTTAGTATATGGCTTTTTTCAGGTCGTAATCACTTTAGGGAACTGCCCTACCAAATGCCTTCTAAGGACAATGCCCTACCAAATACCCATTTCAGGGCAAGCTTTTTTGTAGGATAGGGATTTTTTTAGAATAGATTTATATTCTTAAATGTAAAAGGGCTATAATCACTTTAGGGCAGTGCCCTACCAAATGCTCTTATTAGGGCAATTTTTAGTTTAGGGTTTTTAAGATAGGCAGGTGTGAGGGCATTACTTTGGTTTTAGAATAGTTTTTTTGGGGTTTTGCCAAGTAAAAGAGCTAAGTCACTTTAGGGCAATGTCTTACAAAATGCCCTTTTTGGTAGGTTGTAGTGTTAGTATAGTTTTATTTTTATTTTATTTTTTTAAAGGGGAATTTAGTTTTAGGATAGGCTTTACTCTTTGGGGTTTTAATTTTTGGTAGTGTTTTCTTTTGTGGTAATGTGCTTTTTTTTTAATGTTAGTGTTAGGTTAAGGGTCGGGGGTCAGCTGTTAGGTTGTTTAGTAGTGTTGGGGGTAGTTGCATTTAGTGTTGTGGTGGTTTAGGGGTTAAGTAGTTTAGGGTTTATTGAGGTGGGCTATTAGCTGTTTAGAGGATAAGTAATGTTGGGGTTTCTTGTGTTGGGGGTTGTGATATATAGTAAAACACCTCTCAGTGATGCTACCTTTAAACAGTAATGTCACCACCATTCTCGACATCACGTCTGATCCGTTTTGAATATATCGCCACATTGCAGCATTTTCGTTGTTGGGAAAAAAAGGTTATCATGGTCGCGATATCCAAAGTCCTGAAGTTAGTGTGCATTGGACTTTTGCTCTTGTGCTAACATTTCACTTTCAACTTGTAATATACTTTGTAACCCGCCATTGTTAAAAGTTCACTTTAATCACAGTTAGCATGAGCTAAAAAATCTGTTAGCACACCACTTGTAATCTTGCCCAGTATAGCCAAAACTACTGAACTAGTCTAATTTAGGGGTAGAGCTAATGGAGTAGATTAACCTTTATTTGGGAAAAATGTAAGCAGATGGTCCAGAAAAATAACGCTTGAAAAGAAAACTGGCAAAAGTGCTTATGTAACTCATTATGCAATCCAGGAATAGAACCAAATGTTTTATGTTTATGACTATTTGGGAAGTGAGTGACTTCATATAGCAAATTCAATCACAGACAAAGCTTGTGGTGCCATTGGGCATTGCTTGTTGTGTAAATCATAATGAAGACTTTTTTAGTTAAAGGATTACTTTCTGTTATAATTTTTAAGCTAAACAACTAACATATTAAAGTTAATAGACATTAATTAAAACCTACTGACCTATATTTTCTCCAAAACGAAGTTTCATAACGTTCTAAAAGTTATATCTTTTATTCGCCGATGATGTCACGTTATCCTGCCCACTATTTTCAGCACTGAGTGTTCAAAATACTTAAACCAATAACTTTGTGTTTAAAGCGCCATTTTGAAACCTAGGTATTGTAAACGGATTGGTACAGAGCAAAAATTGGAAAACAATTAAATTTGCAGACAAGATTTCTGATATACGGTAGAGATATGTTAATGAAATGCTATTGATAAAAAGCGTATTTGGGGTAGTTAGTTAGTAACAGGCATAGAAAATATTTACTTACAGTGGCCCTTTAACAGCTGTGTATTGTTGTTTGCCAAGCTGAAAATCTTCCTCTTCTTCATTCATACTATCTCCAGCATAGATTACTATGGCACACTTTATTTTTCTTTAATCTTGCTCATCTTCTGCTGCCCTTTTTACAAATCCCAGCATTGGTTCAGACTTATAGAATGAGTTACTTGTTCTCACCTTAAAAGTACTCACAACGCTGCCCCTCTGCATTTATGACTCCATACACACTAATACCTAATCCTACTGTTTCTTCTTAATATATGTTTTGTCTCTCTTACTCGCAAGGTCTTTATTCTCACCTGCACCTGCCTCCAATTTCTCCTATTTGTTCAGTCTCCCAAAACTCTGCAAACAGAACTTGAAAAACAATGTTTCAGATCATTTCCCAGACTGCTCCTATTAAACACTTTTGCTGTCTTGTGTGGCACCCTGGGCCAGATTAAAATCATATACTCAACCAGCTATAACGCTGTTTGTTCCACTAATTAGTTTACAAGTTGGTATGTATGTATGTAATATGTTATTTCTGTGTTATATATTGTATTGTATATGAGTGCATTTTCATGGCTCATCTGCACTTTATAAATAAATTATAACAATATATCCAAACCTGGAGCGCACTCTTCAAAGCTTAATTTACAAAGCCAATGTAATAATAATAATAATACTTAAATACCAATGTCACATCTTCCAATTAAACTTATTACACTTGTTATTATGTCTAGAATTCCCGGGCTACAAGGTGGCTTCTGATATTTATTGATGGATTGCCACTGATGCTTTGGGGTCTGATGAGGTAAAGCTCTCTGCTCAGGTGAGGTGATCTAAAATTATCCTCCAGTACTGTGAGACCTTTAGTGAAATCCCCTGCATTTTTGGATGCGAAGGAGAGAGATGCCCAGTAGAAAAAATAGCACTACTTGACATGACAGTTCTGCTGCATTTACACTTTGTGCTTTGTATACTTCAGATTCATTTATTACATTTAAACTCTGCACTTTCTATTTTGTATTTTATTTTGTATACAGCAGTGTATTTAGGATTGTGATTTTGCAAAGTCTTACTATGCTTTTACAGTTTATGTGAAACTTTAACAAATTAGGCTCATACAAATTACATTGCACTTTGTATTTCTTGCATTTTGAATAAAACAGCTTCAATTTCCTAGAGAGCTTCATTATTTAATATGTGCCATATAAACAAGTATTCTCTATCCTGGAGAGAGAATATAGTGCAGACTTCACAGGGGCTGAACTCACTGAATTATATAAGAAAAAAGGGTGTCACCTGGAAGTCCCAGAGAGATGCCTTCCATAGAAAGTAATAAAGCTCACAGGGGAACGGAGGTAACTGGAGAACACCTGGGGCTGATATAAATTCTCAGTTTCCATCAATTACAAATTAAACTGTAATGTTTTCCCTACAATTTAAATTGCTTTTGACTATAGTTTATATATATTACTTTCTGTCAGTTAAAATAAGTGTATTTTATAATAAGTGAATTTTGCGCAAACTTCACCTTCATACAGTTTGCAAGATAATTCAGTGAGTCCAACTTGTTTAAAATGCTTACAGTATTTCACAAGACTTGTGAGAGAGCTTCAGACATACCCTGGAAATTTTCCTGTCAAGCCCAGGGAACTTCCATGTCCCTCCGACTTTCTGAAGTTGTTTATTTTACAATAGAGAAAATAAAAAATGCAATGCAAATTGTAAAAGATACACAGAAATTACAAAAAAACACAGAAACTTTCAAAAACATTTAATAATACTTAAAGGACCCAATCTGAAGTGTAAAATAATATAAAATAAAATGCACAACGTGTAAGTGTAAAAAAAAAACATCTCATATCATGCAATGCTATATTCCACTGGGCTTGTCTCTCTTGCAGATACAGAAATGAGAGAGATCTCGCAGTGTTTGAGAGTTCCACTCTTTTTCTTTTATCCTTCAGTGAGTTCAGCCACTGTGAAGTCTGCACTATAATTTCTCTCCAAGTTGGAGAATCTTTGATCATCAGGCCCTTCAAGTGCTCATGCTGTTGAATATGAGTGTTTATTTTGAGGTACTGTGAAACTCTTGTATTAGTGTTGGAGTGTTGTTCCGTTGCTTACGCGAGACTGCAGAGGTCTGGTTGACAAGCCCTGTTTTTGTGCAATAGGTTTCATGAAAGAGGGTGCAAGGCCACACAAGCAATCACAAGATGCTGCCTCCCACACCCTGAATGCAGGGAGACATGTTCCCTGTCTGGAAACATTGTCTGCCTGCAAATGGTCAAAGGAAACAATATGTTACATTGTCAGCTTTATTGTGACATCTGTTAAAAGTTGACAGGGTATATCTAGGCTCAGGTAGAATCAGACAGAACAAAACTGTCCAACGCGTTTCCCGTCCATAGAAACATTGTCTGCCTGCATGCTGATAAATGGGGGCCTATGTGCAATGTTATGAAGAAACTACAGCTAACATTTTTCAGATCACAATGAGCAGTGATTTTCTATATTTCTATCAACTGACAATATGGTGATGTTTTATTTGTGATGATAAACAATACGAATGATCAGTATGCATGTTTAGTGATCATATTCAATCGGTACTGTTTGTAAGATACATTAGTGTTACACATTAATGTATTTTTTTAATTTAATTTTATTTGGGATTTCACTGTCATTTCTAAAAAAAATAGAGCCATATATAACCAGTTAGGCAGAAATCTTTTACTACAGAAAAAAGAAAGAAAAAAAGAGTAAAGGAGATTTGAGCCTTGGTTATGTGATGTGATTTATGTGATACAGCCATCCTGTGGAACTCACTGTAGCTGATAATTGCCTGATCTACCTGTAGGAGGGGGTGTAGCAGTACTGATTATTTTAGATTGGTAATATTAATTGATTTGTAAATCTAATTTTCAGTGACTTGTTAATCAAAATAATTCATTATGTTGTTTTTTTTTACTTTTTTTTCAAGTGGTAAAATGAAGTTTATTTCAGTTTATTTAATCTTCTTAAAAGTCGCAGTCTGACACATTTTGTATGGAACTACTGCAGTGCCTCACTTCCTCAAAGACTATACAGAGTTGGCAGATGAAAATCACCCTAGACTTATTCCACCAGGGTGATTGACAAGCCATGCTCTCACGTGATTGGTTGTGGAAGAGCAGGAGGACAGCATTGCACAAGCGTTAACTTTTGCAATACTAAATATGGGGAACAAATGTGCCCCACAAATAACAATGAGATACAGACATGTAAACCTTCTCCATTCTCAAATTGATAAATCTAGCGGTAAACGTAGGTAAAGGGGCATATTTATCAAGCTCCGAATGGAGCGTGATGCCCCGTGTTTCTGGCGAGCCTGCAGGCTCGCCAGAAACAGCAGTTACGAAGCAGCGGTCACAAAGACCGCTGCTCCATAACCTGTCCGCCTGCTCTGAGCAGGCAGACAGACATCGCTGGAAATCATTGGCCGCGAGTCTGCGGGGGGCGGCGTTGCACCAGCAGCTCTTGTGAGCTGCTGGTGCAATGCTGAATATGGCGAGCGTATTGCTCGCCTTATTCAGCGAGGTCTGGCGGACCTGATCCGCACTGTCGGATCAGGTCCGCCAAACTTTCATAAATAGGGGCCATAGACTATACTTAGCGTCAGTGGTGGGATTCAGAAATTTTAGCAACAGGTTCTCTAGCTCAAAAAGTTTGGAAAGTTGGCCATTACACTTTTGGCCTCTCTGATTTAGCTCTAAATCAAATTTAACGCCTTGATTTAGCATCTCTCAATTTACAAAAGTTTATTAAAAAAAAAAAAGCACAAAATATTTTTTGCATTTATTGTTTCTCATAAAAATGAAATAACAAATTTTGTAAATTATCCTACAAAGTCCTGAAGAAATTATGTTTCAGTGTTAAGAATATAAGAGCTAATCCCTTTAGACAATTTTTATTCAAATCTAAAATCTAGACCTAAACTCATTGACATATCACCCCCAAGATAATACTGAGAAAAGACGAAGTTCAACAATAAATTTACTAAATCTTAATGTCAGCAAATAGCAATGTTAAAATTCAATTAAAACATTTCAAAAACTTTATTTTTCAATAAATTGGTTAAAAAAAGTTGAACGGAAAAAAATGGAAAATAGTTTTTTTTTGTCCTTTTATAAAGTTTGATAATTTCACTTATTGCAGATATCTTTATCTTTAAACGTTTATGCCTCATATTCAGCATCACTATTTTGGAGTAGTAGAAATTCCATCAGGGCCTGATTAAGTGTGTGTAATAATCAGTGTACCCCACTAATGTTCAGCTAGTACCAATATAGCAATTTCACAGTACTCACAATCTCAAAATGTAACATATTCACCTCACCACTTTTTTTATAACAAAGTTTCCTTCTTGCACTGAAACTTTACAAATTTCCAACTATTAAACCACCCAGCAGCATCCAGTTCTTTGCAGTTCTGTTGCTGTTTAGGAGCCAGCTTGTATAGTGCTGTTTGGGAACCAGCTTGTGCGGTACTGTTTGGGAACCAATTTGTACTTGATGTACAGTGATTGTGGTCCTGGACTCTGAGTAGCAGCATTTGCAGCTTATTTGCTGTGCTGCTTTGGGAAGATGGCAACAGTTTCTTGTGAACCTGAGAATTTTTACAAACAGGTTTGCATGCACTGGTGAGAACCGTCTGAATACCAACGCTGCTTAGCGGTATTTAAAGGTAAAGACTATACTTAGTGTGTGCAGAAAGCAATATTTAAAGGCATGTTTGAACTGCAGCTGTTAATAATATTCTTGTTCTGCATTAGTGCACACACAATTTATAAGGAGGAATGCCATGTTTGACATACATCTTACATAAATACAATATAGAACTACTTTATTTTATTTTTTGATTAAAAAGATAGATAACTCCTTTACTACCAATTCCCCAGGTTTGCAAAACTAACATTGTTATATTAATAAACGTTTTAATGTCTAAAACTCTAAATCTCTGCCTGTTTCTAAACCCCTTAATCTCAGTGCATTTTATTAGCTTTTCATAGCAAGACAGTGCTAGTTCATGTGTGCCATATAGATAACATTGTGCTTACTTCTGTGAAGTTATGCAGGAACCATCACTAATTGGCTGAAATGCCTATTTTTAAAAAGCACTGATAGAAGAGGGCAGTCTGCAGAGGCTTAGATACAGGTAATCACAGAAGTAAAAAATTATATTAATATAACTGTGTTGGTTATGCAAAGCTGGGGAATGTGCAATAAAGGGATTATCTATCTTTTTTAAACAATAAAAACTTTTAAGTAGACTGTCCCTTTAATAATACCTCTAAGGGAGTATGGGGAACACACGTACTGTAGAGAATAGCAGAAACTATCTGGTATATAAGGCATTAGTAAATTGTATACATAGAAAAAAATACCAAGTGGTTACTTCAATGATATAAAAATTCCATTATTTAAATATTTATCATTTGAAAAAATTGGTTACGTCAGTAGTATAAAAAATTTCAATACTTAACTATTTATTACTTTAAAAAAAAAATAAGTGTTAAATAAAGTGTGTGTATATATTATATATATATATATATATATATATATATATAGAGAGAGAGAGAGAGAGAGAGAGAGCTTGAAATTTCTACTAATCCGCTAGTTCGAACGAGTAATTTACACCACTTTATATACACACTTTATATATATATATATATATATATATATATATACACATTTATGTGTGTGTGTACCAAGTAATTATAAAAATAGTAGGTATGTGTGTATTCGATTCCTTTGTGAGGATCCAAATGCGGAAGTGGGCGGCCCCTCAAGCCACCTGTCTCTTTTTGAAGCCAGAGTTATTCTTGTAAAAGATCACCACACTAAGATCTGTGAAAATCCAGATCTTAGTGTGGTTATTTTTAACAAGAATAAATCCAACTCCAACAAGAGCCAAATAGCACGAGCGGTCACCTACTTCCACAGTTGGATCCTCACAAAGGAATCGAATACACACATACCTGCTATTTTTCAATTCCAATAATCAGCTATGTATCACTTGATGGACAAAATAAAAATAAAAACCTTGGGAGTTACAAACTTTGTATAACACAAGGTGCCCTTGTACAAAAAAAACAACATCCTAATTCTGAATTCAGACCTTTAGATTTTCTGGTCTGTAAGTTGAAAATCCAATAAACCTCCTAACTGGAAAGTAAGGCCACCCTATCTCCCCCTCTCACATTCTCTTTAACATACTCAATATCTTGGGTTGAAAAAATGTGACCATGAATTCTGATATAACTGCAAGCTCTTGTATGTTTTACCTCAGTTGTTAATTAATGTTCTCTGATCCTATCTTTCAAGGATCTTGTCATCCTACCAACATACTGGCTATGGCAATAGGCACAGATAATAAGCTAAATGAAATATTCACTATTGCAAATTAAATGTGGTTGAATTTCATATCCTACTCCTGTATTGCTGGATGTAAAGGTCTTACAACTCATTTACAGTATGTGAAAGGATTATGTCTACATGTAAAAAAAAACCTTTGTGGTACAAATAAAAACCTGACAAGTCTAGCAAGAATATTTCCCAGTGTGTTGGCTCTTTTTGCCAAAAATCTTCATCTTGAATCCAAAACTTTACTCAGTCTGGAGCTTGCATGTAGAACAGGCAGATTATTCTTTAAATATCTTGCAACTATCTTGATATTGATTGCTCTAGTTAGTAATATACAAGCATTGCTTGCCATCTTACATTTTAATTTTCATTTTACCAGTTAGTAAATCCAATCTATCCATTTTTCACAACAATTTTCAGGCTTATAAGGGTAAACAAGATGATTTTTTTTTACTGCACACCAGGTCTCCTTTAGGGTTAAATAAAGAGAATGAAGTTAACTTATTTATCTAGACTAGATAATATATCGTGCATCTAGCACAACAAAATTTGCCCACAATACGTACTGCATATATTCATGTATAATAACCTGAAAGCAGGGCTATAAGGGAAACTCTACCCTTTGAAAATTCACCTTAGTGATAAGCCATAGTAACCTCAAATAATTATCTTGTGTCTTAGTGAACTACTAAGCATGCTTTTCTGTTTCTAATAGTATTCAATTGTGTTTCTATACTACTAAAAATACATGAAGGGGTTAAGTGTTTTAACATTAATTTACCACAGGTGTTGAATCCTTTAAATAGGGTCCCTGTAATGGCAAAAACCAGCAGTGATCAAGTGTGGTGGAGCCACATGAAACATGTCTGCAGTTTCCATTCTGTGACCCCGGAATGTCATTTTTGAGCTACGGCTCATTCTGCTTTTACTTGTGTCCCAAATAAAGTGAGGTTTTATGTTACCCTGCTGCGCATCTTTTTGCCTACTCTGGTGTGGTGGGAAGCCTGATGGTGTTCGTTTAAACAAGATGAATATGGTAAAGTGGACAGAAAAAGCCGGTAGTGATTTGTTAAAAAGACAGTTCAACACTCTCCGTAATAATTGTTATGATAATATCCAGCACCCTGGGTGAGACTCATAAATAGGGTTAACAAACGATTACATGAATGTATCAACCCCAACAGAGAGAAGCATATGCTCACAGAAGTTACCTGGTGGTTGCCTGTGTCTGACCGCCGGCTCCACTGGTATTAGCGCATCAGAACGCAACCCGGGTAAAAGAGCAATGCTACTGCAAGAAGGAGTTTCACTCACCCCCTCCCATGATCTGTGCTTTTAGTGGCCTATTGGATCTTCAAGTTAAATAGCCTGGTTCCAATAGTTTTCAATTCCGAATTTGACATCATTAATTTTCGGCAAAGATAAATCCTTAGGGTGTATCTAGTTTCTTACTATACCATGTATTTACACTTTTTTATGATTTTAATTTAGGGCTAATATACTTTTAAGGAAACTGTACTGTATATTTTTAATACGTTTGTATTCTCATTACTAACGTCATCCTATTGGTATATTTTTCTTGCTCGCTTTAATGTAATTTCATCCCTTTAAGATTAGACACTGAGAGGGTTAACAGACTTAGGAATACGGTATTTTCTTAATTTGATTGTATACATAATATTGATGTTATTTTATCCATATGTATCCCCCTCCTTCCCTCTCAGTTATTTAATCTCTTTAAGATGTTTATTTATTATAAATGAACTATTGTAGTATGCTACAAGTTTAGCCAGTGAGTTTAATAACATTGAGCTGATTTTGTGGTTTTGGTTCTGTCATGCTATGATTATTCACTATCCGGTTATTAAAGGTTAATTCCTAGGCTAATCATTCCTTTCTGTTTTAACCTATCAAAATGTGGTAGACGATTTAAAGGTCTGTAACAGATGTAGAGCATTTATGTCTATGATTACGGTGTTGTAACGCCGAAACCGGTCAGATGTTTTTTCTGTTTGGCCTTATGGAATTTTTTATAATTTCCTGTGTGCTTTTAACCTCATGCACAATAAAGTTTGCTGTTTTACCCTTTGTTCATCTACAAGGTTCTTTGGGCTCTTTTTTCAATTTTTCAGGCTTGTACAGTTTCTTCATAACCAAAGTCATTGACCCTTTGGGATGTATGTGCAGGGTGGCATGAGTCTGCCATTCAGCATGGTATTACTAGATACCAGATACTGTATGTGTTTCCTGTCCCACTGCCATCAATTTTAAATCAAAGTATTCTATCTGTTGCTTTCAGTCTGCTAATTAAATCTCTTTCTGTGACTCCCAGGTGACTACTCAGAGTTTTGCCAGTGAATATCAGCAATGAAAGGTCTGCATGTAAATTAAATATTTTAAAAGCATGTTAGCAAAATGAGCATTGTTTTCAGCATTGTATCTCCTCTGTGGAGGCCCTCTAGCAACAGATAGCACAATTATCAAACAATGAATGTCTAGCATGTAGCAGGATTAGAATGTTTCTGCCCTATTCAAATAAAATTTTCATGGGAATGGGAAAAACAATTTTTATACGGCTAGATTACGAGTTTTGCGGTATGGGTGAGAAAGCAGCGTTAAGGTTCATAAAGCTGCTTTTTCCTTACGTAATTTGTGTAAAGTCCTTTTTCAATGGGACTTCCATAGCACTGGTATTACGAGTGTGCCTGAGAGACCAAAAAGTGAGCAATACACCCTATACCGCTAAGATCAATACCATAAACTGAAAGTTAGTAGTTATGAGTTTTACGCTACAAAGCTGTAGCATAAAACTCTCAACTAAAGTGTTACAAAGTACACTAACACCCATAAACTACCTATTAACCCCTAAACCGAGGCCCTCCCGCATCGCAAACACTAAAATAAAATTATTAACCCCTAATCTGCCGCTCTGGACATCGCCACCACTATAATAAACATATTAACCCCTAAACCACTGCACTTCCGCATCGCAAACACTAGTTAAATATTATTAACCCCTAATCTGCCATCCCTAACATCGCCGCCACCTACCTACATTTATTAACCCCTAATCTGCCGCCCCCAACGTCGCTGCTACTATACTAAATGTATTAACCCCTAAACCTAAGTCTAACCCTAACACCCCCTAACTTAAATATAATTAAAATAAATCTAAATAAAAATTGCTATCATTACCTAAATAATTCCTATTTAAAACTAAATACTTACCTATGAAATAAACCCTAAGCTAGCTACAATATAACTAATAGTTGCATTGTAGCTAACTTAGGTTTTAGTTTTATTTTACAGGTAAGTTTGTATTTATTTTAATTAGGTAGAATAGTTACTAAATAGTTATTAACTATTTACTAACTACCTAGCCAAAATAAATACAAATTTACCTGTAAAATGAAACCTAACACCTAACCTTACACTACAATTAAATAAATTACCTAAATTAAATACAATTACCCAAATTGCAAAAAAAAACACTAAATTACAAACAATAAAAAAATTATCAGAACTTTAAACTAACTACACCTAATCTAATAGCCCTATCAAAATAAAAAAGCCCCCCAAAATAGAAAAAACCCTAGCCTAAACTAAACTACCAATAGCCCTAAAAAGGGCCTTTTGCGGGGCATTGCCCCAAAGAAATCAGCCCACCCAATAAACCCTTAAAAAAAACTAACACTAACCCCTGAAGATCCACTTACAGTTATAAAGACCGGACATCCATCCTAAACGAAGCCGGGAGAAGTCTTCATCCAAGCGGCAAGAAGTCCTCAACGAAGCCGGGAGAAGTCTTCATCCAAGCCGGCAGAAGTAGTCCTCCAGATGGGCAGAAGTCTTCATCCAGATGGCATCTTCTATCTTCATACATCCGGCACAGAGCGGATCCATCTTCAAGACATCCGGCGCACAGCATTCTCTTCAATCGAAGTCTTCTTCCAGAATGAAGGTTCCTTTAAGTGACGTCATCCAAGATGGTGTCCCTTGAATTCCGATTGGCTTGAATTCCAATCAGCCAATAGGATTGAGCTTGCATTCTATTGGCTGTTCCAATCAGCCAATAGAATGCAAGCTCAATTCTACTGGCTGATTGGATCAGCTCAATCCTATTGGCTGAAATCGTAAAACCAGCTCACCGCAGCTTTCAGCAGCGCTAGTATTGGAGTGCGGTATGGAGCTCAATTTTGCTCTACGCTCACTTCTTTCTTGATAACGCCGGGTTTTTATAAACCTGTAATACCAGCGCTGTAGGGAAGTGAGCGGTGACAATAGCGTGCAAGTTAGCACTGCACCCCTCATAACGCAAACTCGTAATCTGGCCGATAGTTACATCTACAGGAAATTACACAATTTAACTTTTAGGACTAGATTGCAAGTGTAGCGCAATTGATAGTGCTGGGTGTGTTATCTTGCACTTGGGCTTCTGCTAAGAATAATGCAATCTGGTATTAAAAGCGGATGGTTTAAAAATTATACCATAGCATCTTTATTTAGCACACCCTATTATTTTAATGAGTTGCGCAAGATAGAGGTATTAGCTCACTCATTGCAAATGCTTTACAGGCAGTGAGTTAAGTTTTGAGCTTGAGCACAATCTAAAAAAGCTCTTTAAAATGTGTGCTTTTTGAAACCTGAAGTAAATCCTAATTATTTTTAATTTTGTTATTTTTTTTTTATTTGTTTATTAGCAAACATACAATACAAAAAACTAAAATATAAATCAAATAGACAAATATAGGACATATATAAATAATATTAATGTATCCTGGTATAATTATATTTACAGATTTGTACACTTACTTTGAAATTTGCAAACATCTATTAAACATAGTTTAACTTTTTTGTTTGGTAAATCTGCCTATCTGGGGCACCTACTCTTGTAGTATTTTGTTTATGTATTAGTTACCTGTGCATCTAACATGATTTTATGGAACTACAAGTTTCCTCTTATCATATAATAAAATTCTCCTAAGATTAAATTATGGTTCACCTCACTGATCCACGTAGAGATAGCAAGAGGAGTACTTTTTTTTTTCCATATCTTCAATATCGTCTTTAAATTAATAAATTGTTAACAAATATATTTTATTGTTAAATAACAATGGAATTATTTGCAAATATTTTTACTTTCTGAGAACAGTATGTAGTGAAATAAAATCCCAGATTAATATATATATATACAGTATACTGTATATGCAATGCTGTGCAAATTTAAGCCTACTCTTTGATCAGAATATGAGTACATAAAATGTATTTTAAAATAATAGTAATCAGAACATATCTGGTATAAACACTTGCAAAATCTCATGTGGGCTTTTTTACCCTCCAAATGTTAGCTGCATGAAACACAGCGACTAACCTTGCTGGTCATAGCAATTTATTTTATGTGTCTTTGACAGCAAAATGATTAATGACAGGCAAGCTAAGTTACAGATAAAAACTGTAATGGAAAGCGGAAGATTCTATGGTCCTGCTCTTCCAGTTCAAAAAGCTTTTTGTTGCGATCTCTAGCAGCCTAAGGGTTAAACCATTGTCTAACCAGAAAGTAATTTTGAAACTATTATGATATTATAAAGCATATTCCAGACTGAAACAATCAATATAACTTATCTTGTCCTACTGGTTTATATTACAAATATGACAATATATTTCAGTATAGTACACTATGATTTTGTCCTCACAAACATTTTAATTTACAAATAGGAAAACAGCGGGTTCTATACACTTTCATCAGCATATTTACCATCATAAAAACAGATAACTTTTATATGCCATGCATAGCTCTCTCCAGTAATAAGGTGTGCTATTTAATAACTATAAAACCAAACTCATTCTTCAGTCTGTAGAGAGAGAAACATCAAGACATTTTTATGGCTCACAAGACATTTTTATAAATACTTATTTAAGTTCAAGAAGCTTTGTGAATATAGATAACAAAATTGAATAGTTGTTTTTTATGAAATAAATCATGCATCATACGTAGCAGGTAATCAGTGTTCAACAGCAGAATATAGGTTCACATAGTAACACTAAAGAATACACTTGACAGTACTCATTACAGGACATACTTCAAAGGCAGAAATTACTGAAATGTAACCTTTACTCTTGAAAGCTGAAAATTATGTTTACATGTCATGGACATATATTGAGAACACAAATCACTTCTGTTTCCCATGTCTGCATTCAAATTAACAGGTGATTTTCCCATGTTAGTATTGGCCCCCATTCCAGTCCATCAGAATTATTTTTTTCCCCCAAGTCATTCCAACCCATTAAAAGATCTGCAGATTGAATAAGTAAAAACTATTTAAACACATAAAAATGAAGTTATAAGGAACAGCAGTAATCAAGGAATCTTCACACAGATATATAATATTTTATATTATTACCTTGTCCAGCACCCTGGTTGTTGATTATATGATGTCAGCGAGAGTGCAAATCTACTGTAATTATATAAATATATATATATATATATATATATATATATTCAAATTTAAAAATACAAAGAACATTTTTTTCTAAGTGAAGAACATTGGAATGTTAAATATTTACAGTAAAAACATATTATTAAATATTAAAATTGAATACATTATGTTTATTCATCTTTTAATGTATTTGAGTGGAAAGGGCTCCAAAGTGTGTATATATGAATTTACATGTGTATATATGTATGTATATACAACCCCAATTCCAAAAATGTTGGTACAGTATGGAAAATGCAAAACATCTAACAAAAAGAGTCATTTAAAAATTCAATTCACCCTGTACTATATTGAAAACTCATTATCACATTATTTGATGTTTTACTTTGTGAATTTAATGTATTTTTTTAAAATATACACTCATTTTAAATCTGATGACTGCAATACGTTCCAAAAAAGTTGGGACAGGGGCAATTTAGGATTAATAGCGATATGAAATAAGAAGGTGATATGAAACAGGTGAGAGAATCGTGAAATCATAGTATAGAAGGAGTCTCCAAAAAAGGCCTAGTCCTTCAAGAACAAGGATGGGTCGAGGCTCACCAATCTGCCAACAGATGCGTCAGCGAATAATCCAACACTTTCAAAACATTCTCCAAAGACAAATCGGTAGGATTTTGGGCATTTCACCTTCTACAGTGCACAATATAATTAAAAGTTTCAAGGAATCTGGTCAAATCTTGATGCATAAAGGACAAGGCTGAAAGCCAATTCTGAATGCACGTGATCTCCGATCCCTCAGACGTCACTGTCTCAAAAACCATCATGAGTCTGTAATGGATATCCTGACATGGGCTCGGGAATACTTTGGTAAACCTTTGTCAGTCAACACCATTCGCTGCCGCATCCACAGATGCAAGTTTAGACTTTACTATGCAAAGCAGAAACCATACATCAACACTGTCCAGAAGCGCCGCCGACTTCTCTGGGCTCAGTCTCATCTGAGAAGGACAGTAGCATAGCGGAATAGTTATTTCTGGTGTGATGAGTCAACATATCAAATAGTTTTTGGAAAAATCAGCTGTTGTATTCTCCGGGTCAAAGAAGAAAAGGACCATCCAAGCTGTTATCAGCGTCAGGTCCAAAAGCCAGAATCTGTCATGTTATGGGGGGTGTCAGTGCACATCTGTGAGGGCACCATTAATGCAGAAAGCTATGTACACATTTTGAAACAACATATGCTGCCATCGAGATGTCATCTTTTCCAGGGACGTCCCTGCATTTTCCAGCAGGACAGCACCAAACCACATTCTGCCTGGATTACAAGCGCATGGTTGTGTAAGTAGAGAGTGCGGGTGCTAGAATGGTCTGCCTGCAGTCATAACCTGTCTCCGACTGAGAATGTGTAGCGCATTATGAAGCGCAAAATAAGGCAACAAAGGCCCTGTACAGTTGCACAGCTGAAGACATGCATAATGGATGAATGGGGGGAAATCCCGCTTGCTAAACTTAGCGAACTGGTGTCTTCAGTGCCCAAATGCTTAATAAGTCTTATTAATAGAAAGGTGATGTTACACAGTGGTAACCAGGCGACTGTCTCAACGTTTTTGGAGTGTGTTGCAGTCATCAGATTTGAAATGAGGGTATATTTTCAAAAATACATTACATTCACAAAGTAAAACATCAAATAATGTGCTAGTAATCTGTTTTGAATATAGTACAGGGTGAATTGAATTTTCAAATGACTCTTTTTGTTTGTTTTTTTGCATTTTCCATACTGTCCCAACTTTTTTGGAATTGGGGGTTGTACATGTATACATATTTAAACACTTAAATACACACATATGTATTAATACTCAGCTGAATAAACACAATAATCATACATTTTATATTATTACAAGTCAGCAGTTATGTTTTTGTACTGAGATATTAGAAAGAATGGCTCTTGTTTTTATGTTTAACTTGCACAGTTTGTACTAAATATTAGTCATTCTGGGTAGTGAGATTTACATGATATCTGAAAACTAGAAAGTAATTACCAGATAAAAAAACAAAATCACTGAGACTGTTTTAATGTACACAGCATAAAACCCCTAAACTAGCTTCATTGCATTGGTGAGAGAAGGTTCAGAACTGAAAGGGTTAAGTGCCTGACAGGCATTCTTTAAGATTCCCCAATGGCATGAGGAGTTATCAGCTAAATGTGCTTTTGTAAGATGTACAACTTGTCTATATATTATCAAGGTGAAAGTGCTTGTAGGGCATGAAACAGGCCCATGCATTTTGTTTCTGGTAGGAGCTTTCTCACTCCTCCTTTTTTCTTTTTTTTTCCTTTATAATAAAGTGTTTTCTACCTTTAATTAGCAGCTGTGTTTCTGTAGTCTTTGCCCTTGGGGAATTTCATTGATTCTGGCAGCGCAGAAAACTGCTGTTTGCTACTGTTTCAAAAATCTAGCTGCCAAAGTTTAGGTCTCTTGTCTATTTACCTCTTAAATATCAGGCTTCTGCTTTCTTATTCTGTATTCTTTCTTTTGTATGACTCTTTGTTCTTTTACTTAAAAAAACAATTCTGTTATTGCATATTGTGGTTAGTAACCCTATACTCGTGCATGGTGTTGAGGAATTTGAGATTCTGTACTTGTTTTGCTGGACACATCTGGTGGCGTCATTTTTGGGGCTGTGGGCAACCTATCGCCTAGATTTAGAGTTCTGCGACCAAAGGGGTGCGTTAGCTACGAGTGCTTTTTTTCCCCCGCACCTTTTAAACAACGCTGGTATTGAGAGTTCTCTGAAAGGCTGCGTTAGGCTCCAAAAAGGGAGCATACAGGCATATTTACCGCCACTGCAACTCTCAATACCAGCGGTGCTTACGGACGCGGACAGCTTCAAAAACGTGCTCGTGCATGATTCCCCCATAGGAAACAATGGGGCAGTTTGAGCTGAAAAAAAACCTAACACCTGCAAAAAAGCAGCGTTCAGCTCCTAATGCAGCCCCATTGTTTCCTATGGGGAAACACTTCCTAAGTCTGCACCTAACACCCTAACATGTACCCCGAGTCTAAACACCCCTAGCCTTACACTTATTAACCCCTAATCTGCCGCCCCCGCTGACCCCTGCATATTATTTTTAACCCCTAATCTGCCGCTCCGTACACTGCCGCAACCTACGTTATCCCTATGTACCCCTAATCTGCTGCCCCTAACACCGCCGACCCCTATATTATATTTATTAACCCCTAATCTGCCGGCCCCAACGTCACCTACAATTATTAACCCCTAATCTGCTGACCGGACCTCACCGCTACTATAATAAATGTATTAACCCCTAATCCGCCTCACTCCCACCTCAAAAACCCTATAATAAATAGTATTAACCCCTAATCTGCCCTCCCTAACATCGCCGACAGCTAACTTCAAGTATTAACCCCTAATCTGCCGACCGGACCTCGCCGCTACTCTAATAAATGTATTAACCCCTAAAGCTAAGTCTAACCCTAACACCCCCCTAAATTAAATATAATTTAAATCTAACGAAATAAAATAAATTGTATTAAATAAATTATTCCTATTTAAATCTAAATACTTACCTGTAAAATAAACCCTAATATAGCTACAATATAAATAATAATTATATTGTAGCTATTTCAGGATTTATATTTATTTTACAGGCAACTTTGTATTTATTTTAACCAGGTACAATAGCTATTAAATAGTTAAGAACTATTTAATAGCTACCTAGTTAAAATAATTACAAAATTACCTGTAAAATAAATCCTAACCTAAGTTACAATTAAACCTAACACTACACTATCAATAAATTAATTAAATAAACTATCTACAATTATCTACAATTAAATCAACCTTTGCAGAAAATCAGTAAGAAACTGAAAAAAGGGTACAAATGTAGCACTCAGTGAACGTGTTTGTGTAACACAGGAGATGAAGAAAACATTAAAATGTAACTTTTATTAGATCAAGTTAAAAACAGGGGATTTACAAACATTTTTTAAAAAATGAAAATTTGGATCCACTACCTATTCGCCAGATAATATCACTACTGGCTAATAGAGACACACACCCACGTTAGGTTAATGTGTGGTCTCCTTATAAATCAAATGACAAGGCTGTCCCTTGGTATATTATTCTGAGTAAAGATAGTCTCTGATTAGAGTGAGTTTAAATAAATACTCTAGTCTGCACAACCTGACTCAATGAGTTGTGATTTTGGATGAATACTGTATTACCCACAATACTATGAAGAGTAAGGGATCTTGTGAACTTTTTATTATTGCCTGTTAATACCACACAAAATTAAACTTGAGTTTCCTAAAGTATTGTGGTGAGGAGTCAGTTTGTTAAACTCTAATATTGGGTTGCCTATTGTTACCGTTTTTTATCCTTGATGAATATCTAGGTTACCTTTTATTACCGTTTTTATCATCACTGATGAATATCTAAATCAATGGTGGTAAATATTGTACTACCTACGATACTGTAAAAAGTAAGGAGTCCGATAAGCTCTTTGTTTTACCTGTTAATACCGTGATAGATTATACTTTGGTTTCCATGAGTATTATTATAAAGAGTTTACCAATAAACTCCAACAGTAAGTTACCTCATTTAAACCGTTTATTGAATATCATTATTTAGTATCCAGGTTCAAGGAGATCAAGTCTTTGTATAAATATTGCCTTATAGGTACCACTTGTAATACCGTAAATAAAATAAATCTTATCTATAAATATTGCCTTATAGATACCACTTGTAATACCGTAGATAAAGTAAACCTTATCTTTTTACCACTATTGCTTTATAAATATCTTGGGTAAGATATGGATCATATGAGTAATTAAAGTTTATAATATAGCTTGTATGGCTAGATAGCTTACACTAGACACCGCTAATGCGACAAACAAGATTTTTATGAGTAATTAAAGTTTATAACATAGCTTGTATGGCTAGATAGCTTACACTAGACACCGCTAATGCGGCAAACAAGATTTTTATACCATTATTGCGTTGTCATTAAATAAGGTAGTGAGTCAACAAATTAAATTAAAAACAACAGATAGGGAAGAACGGGGGGACGCCACTGACGCGTTTCGCCGTGGTGGCTGTATCAAGTTCAATCCGATTGGCTGTTCCAATCAGCCAATCAGATTGAGCTCGCATTCTATTGGTTGTTCCTTTCAGCCAATAGAATGCTAGCTCAATCTGATTGGCTGATTGGATCAGCCAATCGGATTGAACTTGAATCTGATTGGCTGATTCAATCAGCCAATCAGATTTTTCCTACCTTAATTCCGATTGGCTGATAGAATGCTATCAGCCAATCGGAATTCGAGGGACGCCATCTTGGATGACGTCATTTAAAGGAACCTTCATTCGGACTTAAGACGTCGGAAGAAGAGGATGGATCCGCGTCGGCTGCTTCAAGATGGTCCTGCTCCGCGCCGGATGGAAGAAGATAGAAGATGCCGCTTGGATGAAGATGTTTGCCTGTCCGGATCTCCTCTTCTTGCCGGATAGGATGAAGACTTCTGAGCCTCTTCTGGACCTCTTCTTGTCGGATAGGAGGAAGACTTCGGACCCTCTTCTGGACGGACCGGTGATACCCTGCGTGGTGAAGACAAGGTAGGAAGATCTTCAGGGGCTTAGTGTTAGGTTTTTTAAGGGGGGTTTGGGTTAGATTAGGGGTATGTGGGTGGTGGGTTGTAATGTTGCGGGGGTATTGTATGTTTATTTAAATGCAAAAGAGCTGTTTTCTTTGGGGCATGCCCCGCAAAAGGCCCTTTTAAGGGCTGGTAAGGTAAAAGAGCTGTTAAATTTTTATTTTAGAATAGGGTAGGGCATTTTTTTATTTTGGGGGGCTTTGTTATTTTTTTAGGGGGCTTAGAGTAGGTGTAATTAGTTTAAATTTCTTGTAATCTTTTTTATTTTTTGTACTTTAGTGTTTGTTTTTTTTGTAATTTAGTTTAGTTGATTTTAATTGTAGATAATTGTAGATAGTTTATTTAATTAATTTATTGATAGTGTAGTGTTAGGTTTAATTGTAACTTAGGTTAGGATTTATTTTACAGGTAATTTTGTAATTATTTTAACTAGGTAGCTATTAAATAGTTCGTAACTATTTAATAGCTATTGTACCTGGTTAAAATAAATACAAAGTTGCCTGTAAAATAAATAATCCTAAAATAGCTACAATATAATTATTATTTATATTGTAGCTATATTAGGGTTTATTTTACAGGTAAGTATTTAGATTTAAATAGGAATAATTTATTTAATAAGATTTATTTTATTTCGTTAGATTTAAATTATATTTAATTTAGGGGGGTGTTAGGGTTAGACTTAGCTTTAGGGGTTAATACATTTATTAGAGTAGCGGCGAGGTCCGGTCAGCAGATTAGGGGTTAATACTTGAAGTTAGGTGTCGGCAATGCTAGGGAGGGCAGATTAGGGGTTAATACTATTTATTATAGGGTTTGTGAGGCGGATTAGGGGTTAATACATTTATTATAGTAGCGGTGAGGTCCGGTCGGCAGATTAGGGGTTAATAATTGTAGGTAGGTAGCGGCGACGTTGGGGGGGGCAGATTAGGGGTTAATAAATATAATATAGGGGTCGGCGATGTTAGGGGCAGCAGATTAGGGGTACATAGGGATAATGTAGGTTGCAGCGGTGTGCGGTCGGCAGATTAGGGGTTAAAAAAATTTAATAGAGTGGCGGCGATGTGGGAGGGCCTCGGTTTAGGGGTACATAGGTAGTTTATGGGTGTTAGTGTACTTTAGAGCACAGTAGTTAAGAGCTTTATGAACCAGCGTTTTTTGCTGCGGCTGGAGTCTTGTCGTTAGATTTCTAACGCTCACTTCAGCCAAGACTCTAAATACCGGCGTTAGAAAGATCCCATTGAAAAGATAGGATATGCAACTGACGTAAGGGGATCTGCGGTATGGAAAAGTTGCGGCTGGAAAGTGAGCGTTAGACCCTTTCCTGACTGACTCTAAATACCAGCGGGCGGCCAAAACCAGCGTTAGGACCCCCTAACGCTGGTTTTGACGGCTAACGCAGAACTCTAAATCTAGGCGTATGTATTTTGCCTTACAGTATGCACCCATTTGGCCAGCTGATCATTTGTGCTCTAGTCTAAGTGAATTTGACAGTCATGTGAATCTAGCCTGATACCTGTCTCTCTCGCAGGTATGTTTTCTTTACGCCCTGATATTCTGCTTTCATATATTTAGTTTATAGATTCTAATATTGTAAGGTGGCTGCATAATACTTCATTATCTCTCCCACTGGTCTCTGTCACCAGACTGGTGTGAATAATGCACACATATCTTATTCTGTTGCTGCAAACCAACATCTAGATTACGAGTTATGCGCGCTATAGGGAATTTAACGAACACAACAAAAGTTTCTTTATTTAACACCCTATAGCGCAGCAATTACAAGTTTTCAAACAGCCGGCTTGTGCAATGCGATATGGTGTTTTTAAGCTCCATACCGCACAAAATACAAGCGTTGTTTTGACGTGCTTGTGCACGCTTTCCCCATAGACATCAATGGGGAGAGCGGGCTAAAACAAAAGATAACACCTGCAATCGTGGAATAAAAAGCTCCGTAACGCAGCCTCATGGATGTCTATGGGGGAAAAAAAGTAACGTTTAAACCTAACACACTAACATAAACCCCACGTCTAGACACCCCTAATCTGCTGCCCCCGACATCGCCAACACCTACATTATGTTATTAACTCCTAATCTGCCGCTCCTGATATTGCCGCCACCTAAATAAAACTATTAACCCCTAATCTGCCGCTCCCGATGTTGCCGCCACTATCCTAAAGTTATTAACCCTTGTTCCCCCGCACCCCAACATTGCCCACACTATAATAAATCTATTAACCCCTATTCCGCTGCTCCCCGACATCGCCACAACTAAATAAAGTTATTGACCCCTAAACCTCTGGCCTTCCACATCACTAAATAAACCTATTAACCCCTAAACTGCCAGCCCCCCCCCCATCGGTCAACCTAAATTAAAGTATATTAACCCCTAAACCTAACCCTAATGTAACCCTAACTCTAATGTAACCCTAACCCTAAACCTGACACCCCCTAACTTTATCATAATTAAAATAGAGCTAAATTAAACTTACAATTATTAACTAAATAATTCCTATTTAAAACTAAATACTTACCTGTGAAATAAAACCTAAGCTAGCTACAATATAACTAATAGTTATATTGTAGCTAGCTTAGGTTTTATTTTTATTTCACAGGTAAGATTGTATTTATTTTAACTAGGTAGACTAGTTAGTAAATAGTTATTAACTATTTAATAACTACCTAGCTAAAATAAATACAAACTTACCTGTGAAATTAAACCTAAGCTGCCTTACACTAAAACCTAACATTACAAAAATAAAAAGCCTACTACCATTACAAAAAATAAAATACCTACCATTACTAAAGATAACAAACAAAATTATACAAAATAAAAATGATTCCAATTCTAATACCCTTTTAAAAAAATAATAAACCCACCCCAAAATAAAATAGCCTAATCTAAAATAAACTACCACGGGCCCTTAAAATGGCATTTTTGTGGGCCCTTAAAAGGGCCTTTTGTAGGGCATTGCCCTAAAGTTAACAGCTCTTTTGCTACAAAACAAACCCCCCCCTACAGTATACAACCCCCAAACCCACAAAATAAAAATAAAGTAAAACCTAATCTACCCATTGCCCTGAAAAGGACATTTGTATGGGCATTGCCCTTAAAAGGGCATTTAGCTCTTTTTCCTGCCCTTAAAAGGGCATTCAGCTCTTTTATGAAATGCCCAAACAAATTATCAAAAATAATAAAAATGATTCCTATTCTAATGAATTGTGAAGGTTTAATTTTGTACTGTCCCTTTAAATAACACTATGAATGGCAAACTGTAGAATGAAAAGCCATTATCCTTTGTACAATATACTGTAGAGGGATTCTAGCCCCAAACAATTCATGAGCAAAATCTATACTGGTCAGAAGGAAAAATGTACCATCCTCTTTGAACTCTTTACAGTTTTCTTCTATGTCTATGTATTTGGAAATCCACTTAGTAGTAATAACAGTTTCAAGTTTGTATTCAGACAATACAATAATAAAATAGTATGGAATACAAAGGCTTAGTCATATCATTACTACATAAGTTATGTGCTATCAGCTATTTTTAGTATAACTAGCGCTGATGGCGAGCATTCCCTGCTGCTAGTGTATACAAGGTGTACACAACATTAACAGTAGCAGACACACTTATTTTTATTTGACTTTAGCCATCCATACTATTTTAATATTTTTATCTTGACCAAGGTTCAAATTTAATTATTGCACCCCTTAAAAAAATGTTGTATTAAAGGGATAGAAAGGTCATTCATGAAATGTGCATGGGTGCATTTCAATTAGAAATGCTTCTAATAAAAGTTATAACTGTTTTTGTGTGGCATACGCACATATCCTGTGAGGGCCACCAGTATTTAAACACCAGACCTTCTCAGAGGGTCAGCAGTAGCTTGCGTAACACGCTTTTAGACGCAATACACACCACAGCCACCTCTCTGAACATGCATGGGTCCTCACAGGATATCTGCGTATGCTGCTGAAAAAAAGTAATAACTTCTATAGAAGCATTTTTCTAATAGAAAAATATTGCAAAAATGCTTATATTTCAAATTGAAATGCACCCATGCCCATTTCATTTTTGAACTTTTAATATCTTTAAGAGTTAGGGTTGTCACCTGTCCGCATTTGGGTTTCCATTTGTGTGTCAAGCCCAGACAAGCAAATGTTTGGGATGGTAGGAAATAGCCACAGCCAAAAAGGTGACATTGTGTATTTGCAACATACTGCACATGCCTATAGTTATTTCTCTTGTATGTGTGTGTGTGTCTGAGTGTGGGAGTGTGTCTGTGTGTCTTTCTGTGTTAGAGTGTGTTTGTGTTTGTCAGGGTCTTTATGTATGTGAGTCTGTGTGTGAAAAAGAGTGTATTTGTGCGTGTGTGTGTGTGAGAGAGAGAGAATGTGTGCTAGTGTGTGTGTGAGCATTAGTGTCTGTGTGTGTGTGACAGTGTGAGTGTGTGAGCGTGTGTGTGTGTGAGAGAGTTTGTGTTAGTGTGTTTGTGAGAGAGAGAGAATGTGTGCTAGTGTGTGTGTGAGCATTAGTGTCTGTGTGTGTGTGACAGTGTGAGTGTGTGAGCGTGTGTGTGAGAGAGTTTGTGTTAGTGTGTTTGTGTGAGAGAGAGAGAATGTGTGCTAGTGTGTGTGTGAGCATTAGTGTCTGTGTGTGTGTGACAGTGTGAGTGTGTGAGCGTGTGTGTGTGTGTGAGAGATAGGGGCCTATCTATCAAGCTCCGAATGGAGCTTGAGGCTCCGTGTTTCTGTCGAGCCTGCAGGCTCGCCAGAAACAGCAGTTATGAATTAGCGGTCTAAAGACAGCTGCTCCATAACCCTGTCCACCTGTTTTGAGCAGTCGGACAGGAATCGCCACAATTCAACCCGATCGAGTACGATCGGGCTGATTGACACCACCCTGCTGGTGGCTGATTGGCCGCGAGTCTGCAGGGGGCAGTGTTGCACCAGCAGCTCACAAGAGCTGCTGGTGCAATGCTGATTACGGAGAGCGTATTGCTCTCCGCATTCATCGAGGTCCGCAATACCTTTGTTAAATAGGCCTCATAGTGTGTACTCTGCAAACAATGTTTTTGCTGTGCTGTGCACGGGGCAAGAGTGTTCGGATTTGGCTTGAACTAAAGGTGTCAACCCTATTAAGAGTGCTGTAAGGGTTTACTTCAAATTCATTCCATTATCTATTTTTACACCAGCATTTTACTCCAGTAGTTTAAATGGTACAATAACGACTGGACTTAACAATGTGGTGCCTATTTGTTGTATTTATTGTTATAATTTAGTTTTAAATAGCTTGTATTATTTGCTATAGATACAATGAATACTATAAAAACTTTAACATACATGTTCATATCTTATATATACATTTTATATATGTTTGTTTTGCAGAGATTGCAAAAATTGTTTAATTAGTCACAAGAAATGCAAAAATCTTATATTTTCTTCATATTTTTTCTTTTTTTTTTTACAGATGGTCATTGCAAAGATTGTTGAATCAAAGAATATGTTCAACCCAGCAACAAAATGAAGTTAAGCAATTGAAAGAAAATATGTAAATTCTCTTTTCTGTTATGTATTAGAAATGAAATGTATGATTATAAATAAATGTGCAGTGTTATTGTTTTTGTGATTCTTTTTTGACTATGAATTGAAACAGAAATAGTTTATGTCACAAATTACTTGTGTGTGTAGTGTGTCCAATTGCATACGCACGTATGCACCTGGGTGTTAACTGATCATTTTCTGTCATTATTTTTTTTTTCTTTCTGTTTTTGTTTATGATGCAAAAAACTGGTCACAATTATTTCTGAAATGTATGTGGTTTAAATCCATCAGTTTAATAAAGTAGCATGCCAGTGTACTGTACTGGTTACTATAGACATGGCACAGTCAGTGCAAAAACAATTGTTAACTGGTTCGCCTCTGTTTTTGATACTGTGCAACTAAAGCTTTGTATCTTTCTCTCCTTTATGTTATTGCATATAAGCACACAAGTTATTTGTCATTTGAAATGCACTTTGTAATACCGATTGAAAGACAAAAAAAAAATCCTCAAAGATTTCTGCAAATCTTTATGGTGCAGTCATAGTGGTGCGTGGTACCCCATTGTGTAATGTTCTATGTTCAGTTCAGAGAGGAATGCAGAGTGATTCTTAATTATGAATTACTGCTTTTTATCAGTAAATCCTAAAATAGAAATGTACTAAATACTATTACCAGAAACATTTTCTTTTTTAAAGAAAGCTACTCCTGTAATTAAGTTATTACCTTTTAAACTTATTCAGAATCAAATGTATTGCATTCCAATATGCTAGAGATTATATAGAAATTATTGGGGGGGGAGTTATATTAACTTGTGTGGGAGAAATGTTAAATATATTGTCCAGTTACAGCACATTATTCATAAGATTGTTAAAATGAATGTGGGCTTGATTCACTACTAACTTCTACAGGGTCACCTATTCCTGTCTATGTACTAAATGATGGAGAAATAAGGGCGCTTTCTTGATCCCTGTGCAATGTTTTCTTATTTTTCTCATTACCCTTTCATGATATAATCATTTTCTTAGGACTAGTGATTTCAAGATATAACCTCATGGTTTACAGATTATTTTGATTTATTTTAAAACCCCCAATATATTCTGCAATGCTATAACAATCAGTATGGTGATTACATAGTACATATGACAAAAATATACAGCTAATAATAGCATAATTGACAGTAGGTCCATGAGTAACTGAGTCCAAACTCAGTCCTGTTGCTCAGCAGAAAAGCCAGGATATCTGATTAATTTACCTGCATTCACAGAAATGCTGATATGATGACCTATTAGCCTTTGAAAAACTGATTTGAAAATCCAATAGAAAACACTGCCAAGGCAACAGAGATCAGATATTGACATTAAGAGAGTAAATATTGAATAAACAAAATGAGGTTTATGGAGTACTTAAAACTCTGAAAGATGGAGATGATTTTGACAGAAGAAAATACATTCTATAGTCAAGGTGCTGAACATGATTGTTGTGGGAGGAGCTAGATAGGAGAAGGTTCTGCCCAGGCTGACAGGGAGAGAGAGGCAGACGGGGAGAATGATTTTTAGAATTTTAGTGTTTCTAACAGCTTTGTTGCTTTCAAGTTTTGCATTTTGCCTTCTGGATAACATAGTGGTTGAGCAATAGATGTGTGAGCAGAAGAAGAACTAAATATCTGTGAGCACAAACATTTTAGCTTCCGCTTATAAAACAGAGTCGCTAAAAAAAAGAATATATTACACATGCAAAGAGTATAAAACAAGGCTAAATGAAAGGGATATCTATGGGGGAGAAACAAGGTTGAAAAGCCGTATGTTTAGCTACTTTATGAAGTTACAATGTTCCAATACAAAAAAACAGCTAGCAGTGAGCATATATGTGGTTGCAGCAGTCAGGTTACAACAATAATTAGTAAAATCAAATGTTTTTTGTTGTTGTTAATTATTTAATTTAACAGAATAAAATAATTATAATAAGACTATAATAAGTGCATGGTGGTATATGACCTAAAGTCAGCAGTTATACTGAGACACTGAGAGATAAATCTGGTGTCAATTACAAAGAAAATACAATGCTATTCACAGGAGTTGATGAGGGCGTGGTGGGATGATGCAAATATCTGGTGTCTATAATGGAGATCTGTAACATCCAACACAATGTGCTATATAAGGCGTTTCCAGAGAAAAAAGCATTGTTTGGAAAGAGCACCTCAGGAGATAGTAATTGAAGCTAGAAATAATGACTGGAAGATACAACTGATGTCTAGAAATGTTATCTTATATATGAAGCTTTACAACATACTTAGCCACTTCACTGAATGCAATGATGAATATTTGTAGATACATAATCTAGATTATAGCGAGTTAGGCAGGGAGTTAAATAAATTGAAGTGCATTCATTAGATCAACCTGTATATGTGTTATTTAGCAAATTAGTCCAATAGTTCAGTTTTTATAGAGGAGATATTGGGACATAACCGAGGGAGTTTCTCTTTACAAATGGTTTTAGGAAGGAAGGAAGGAAGTGCTTCTATCCAGCATTCACCTTTTAAAGAAAAATAATAAACCAGTGTAAAAAACATGATTATAACATACAGAAGGTAATTTGAATTTAACATATTTATTATAACAACAACATGGTATAAAAAGAGACAAATATTAAATGTAAAACTTATATAAATTATCACACCAAGTCCTAATAACCAATTTAGTGACCGTGTGTAGTTATTTATTAATTAGGGTCCCACAGTATAAAAGTTCTGTTCCAAAATTGTCATCAAATATCAGAAGGCCAATATTTTGATGTTGCAATTTAAGTATTCACAGTTGCCACACTCAAAGGGGGATATTTATCAAAGCCTCAACCACAAATACTCCGCAATTCTGCAGCGTAATTGTTACAAGATTGATCCGCCCTAGTTATCAAAGCCTACAGACCGGCAAATGTTGAAATTTGTGACGTAACATATGATCCGCTGGTCTCAATCCGACGCAGATCGATGCTTACGTCATTACAGATGTTCCGAATACACATTCGGCTCTATTTCACACCTTTTCCCAGTTATCAAACATTTAACAGGTACGCTTGTGGCTATTCCAGCCCAGCGTACCTGGTTTTCAATCCGCCACCCTGGAGACCGTGGATGCCATAGAAATCAATGGGAGTCTGAAAGCAGCGAAAGCTTATGTTCGATGCTGCCAGATATCCCATTGATTTATATGGTTGAAAACAAGTTATGTTTACACCTAACACCCTAACATAAACCCTGAGTCTAAACACGCTTAATCTGCCGTCCCTGACATCGCCGACACCTAAATAAAATGTTTTAACCCCTATTTTTCCACTCCCCAACACCGCCGCCACTAAATAAACTTATTAACCCCCTAAACCTCTGACCTCCCGTTCACCACCACTAACTAAACGTATTAACCCCTAAACCGTCAGCCCCCCCATCGCAAAAAATGAAATTAAGCTATTAACCCCTAAACCTAACAACCCCCTAACTTTAAATTAAAAATACAACATCCCTATCTTAATATAAATTAAAACTTACCTGTAGAATTAAAAGAAACTAATTTTAAACTATTAATTAACCTACCCTAACTATTATACTAAAATTAAATTAAACTACCAATTAAATAAACTAAATTACAAAAAAAAACTAACCCTACTAAAATTATTTAAATATACTATTAAACATTATTACAAATGACTAAATTACAGAAAAAAACAAGCACTAAGTTACAAAAAAAACAGACACTAAATTACGAAAAATAAAAAACCACATTATAAAAAATAAAAAAGAATTACACCTAATCGAATAGCCCTATCAAAATAAAAAAGCCCCCCAAAATAAAAAACCCTAGCCTACAATAAACTACCAATGGCCCTTAAAAGAGCCTTTTGTGTGGCATTGCCCCAAATAAATCCGCTCTTTTACCTATAAAAAATATACAAACACCCCCCAACAGTTAAACTCACCACCCAACCAACTAACCCCCCCTCTAAAATAACCTAAGCTCCCCATTGCCCTGAAAAGGGCATTTGTATGGGAATTGCCCTTAAAAGGGCACTTAGCTCTTTTACATGCCCAGACCCTAATCTAAAAATAAAACCCACCCAAAAAACCCTTAAAAAAACCTACACTAACCCCCGACGATCCACTTACAGTTCTTGAAGTCCCGCTTGAAGGATCCATCCGGAGCCGGAGAGGTCATCATTCAGGCAGCAAGAAGTCTTCATCCAGGTGGCCTCTTCCATCTTCATCCAGCCGGAGGAGTCCTCATCCAGTCGGCAAGAAGTCTTCATCCAGACGGCATCTTCTATTTTCATCCATCCGGCATGGAGTGGGTCCATCCTGAAGACATCCGGCACGGAGCATCCTCTTCATACGGTCGCCGCCGTAAACTGGAACTTCAATGCAAGTGACGTCATCCAAGATGGCGTTCCTTACATTCTTATTGGCTGAAAGATTTCAATCAGCCAATAGGATTAGAGCTGCTATAATCCTATTGGCTGTTCCAATTAGCCAATAGGATTGAGCTCTCATCCTATTGGCTGATTGGAACAGCCAATAGGATTGTAGCAGCACTAATCCTATTGGCTGATTGAAATCTTTCAGCCAATAGGAATGCAAGGGATGCCATCTTGGATGACATCACATGCATCGTTCCAGTTTACGGTGGCGACCATATGACGATGATGCTCCACGCTGGATGTGTTCCGGATAGACCCGGTCGGTGCCGGGTGGATGAGATAGAAGATGCCATCTGGATGAAGACTTCTTGCCGACTGGATTAGGACTTCTCCGGCTGGATGAAGATGGAAGAGGCCATCCGGATGAAGACTTCTTGCTGCCTGAATGATGACCTCTCCGGCTCCGGATGGATCCTTCAAGCGGGACTTCAAGAACTGTAAGTGGATCGTCGGGGGTTAGTGTTAGGTTTTTTTAAGGTTATTTTGGGTGGGTTTTATTTTTAGATTAGGGTCTGAGCATGTAAAAGAGCTAAATACCCTTTTAAGGGTAATGCCCATACAAATACCCTTTTCAGGGCAATGGGACGCTTAGGTTATTTTAGATAGGTTTTTTATTTGGGGGGGTTGGTTGGTTGAGTGTTGGGTTTTACTGTTGGGTGGGGATTTTTGTATTTATTTTTTTTACAGATAAAAGAGCTGATATCTTTGGGGCAATGCCCCAATTGGTAGTTTATTGTAGGCTAGGGCTTTTTTTTTATTTATTTTTTATATTTTTATTTGGGGGGGGGGGCTTTTTTATTTTGATAGGACTATTAGATTAGGTGTAATTCTTTTTTATTTTTGATAATGTGTTTTTTTATTTTTCGCAATTTAGTGTTTGTTTTTGTAACTTAGTGTTTGTTTTTTCTGTAATTTAGTCATTTGTAATAATGTTTAATAGTATATTTAAATAATTTTAGTAGGGTTAGGTTTCTTTAATATGTAATTTAGTTTATTTAATTGGTAGTTTAATTTAATTGTAGGATAATAGTTAGGGTAGGTTAATTAATAGTTTAAATTAGTTTATTTAAATTCTACAGGTAAGTTTAAATATATTTGAAGATAGGGATGTTGTAATTTTAATTTAAAGTTAGCGGGTTTTTAGGTTTAGGGGTTAATAGCTTAATTTAGTTTATGGCGATGTGGGGGGCTGACGGTTTAAGGGGTAATACGTTTAGCTAGTGGTAGTGATGTGGGAGGCCAGAGGTTTAGGGGTTAATATGTTTATTTAGTGGTGGAGGTGTCGGGGAGCGGCGGGATAGGGGTTAATTACTTTATTTAGGTTGTGGCGGGGTCGGGGAGTGGCAGGATAGGGTTTAAAACTTTATTTAGGTTGCGGCGGGGTCGGGGTTAAACATTTTAGTATAGTGGCGGTGTTTAGTGACAGGGTATAAATAAAGTTGGGAAAAAGCAGAAATGACGCAAGATCGATGACTGTTAGTTAACAACAGTCCGATGCTCATCGCCCCATACTTGGTGCGCATCTTTTTGTCGTCTTTTTTATAAATAAGGAGAGTGTATTGAGATACGCGGCCGCAATGTTAGGCGAGCGTATTGGTTCCGGCGAATGCAACAAAGAGGCTTTGATAAATATCCCCCAATGGGTTAATAACTGCAGATGATAACACACATTCATTCCAATCCGCTTCTTTAAACAAATGTTTCACTACCTTCAAAGCCAACTATGAGACTATTATTTGGCTTCCAAGTTTCTCTTGCAGGATGCAGAAAGTGCTGGTAAAATACATTTTTATATATATATATATATATATATATATATATATATATATATATATACGTATATACTGTGTGTGTATATATATATATATATATATGAATTCATATATATAAGAAAATAAGAAAAAAAAAATCTAGCATTGTGTGATAGTACCGCCTCTCTCCTTTTTATGTGTCTATGTATTATTTTTTTAGAGTATAATGGGTTAAACCGTTTGGGTTACTTAACTGCTGCTCAATACTATTGTGTAAGGTATTTTCTCCTGTGGTAAATACCCCTGCAATAAAGGTAAATGAGGACAAAAACTCATATAAACTCAATAATACACCCTACAAATTAATATAAAAAAGTCTCTACATTTAGTATACGATCAGTTTATAATGCTTAGAAGATCCACAAAATCTGTTTCAAATGGCAAAGTACTTGTGTGTATATATTAAGTGGTAAGGGAGAGTTGTACTGACACTTGTGAATTTAGCCACACTATTTTTCTTCTTGTTAATGCCAATCTGAGGCAAAAAAATGTAGTATTCTAATCTGTTTCTTTAGAAGCTCGATTTCAGTGACTCTTGGAGTATGGCAGAGAAGCTCCATATATATATATATATATATATATATATATATATATATATATATATATATATATATATGTATGTATATATATATATATATATATATGTATGTATATATATATATATATATATATATATATATACACACACTGTATCCAACACCCCTCACATTTTTGTAAATATTTTATTATATCTTTTCATGCGACAACACTGAAGAAAGGACACTTTGCTACAATGTAACGTAGTGAGTGTACAGCCTATATAACAGTGTAAATTTGCTGTCCACTCAAAATAACTTAACACACAGCTATTAATGTCTAAACCATTGGCAACAAAAGTGAGTACACCCCTAAGTGGAAATGTCTATATTGGACACAAAGTGTCAATATTTTGTGTGGCCACCATTATTTTCCAGCACTGTCTTAACCCTCTTGGGCATGGAGTTCACCAGAGCTTCACAGGTTGCCACTGGAGTCCTCTTCCACTCCTCCATGACGACATCATGGAGCTGGTGGATGTTAGAGACCTTGTGCTCCCCCACCTTCCGTTTGAGGATGCCCCACTAATGCTCAATAGGGTTTAGGTCTGAAGACATGCTTGGCCAATTCATCACCTTTAGCTTCTTTAGCAAGGCAGTGGTCGTCTTAGAGGTGTGTTTGGGGTCTATATCATGTTGGAATACTGCCCTGCGGCCCAGTCTCCAAATGGAGGGGATTATGCTCTGCTTCAGTTTGTCACAGTACATGTTGGCATTCATGGTTCCCTCAATGAACTGTAGCTCCCCAATGTCGGCAGGACTCATACAGGCCAAGACCATGACACTCTCACCACCATGCTTGAGTGTAGGCAAGACACACTTGTCTTTGTACTCTTGCAGACCAATTTGCAGCAATGCTGGCAGCACTCATACATCTATTTCCCAAAGACAACCTCTGGATATGATGCTGATCACGTGCACTCAACTTCTTTGGTCGACCATGGTGAGGCCTGTCCTGAGTGGAACCTGTCCTGTGAAACTGCTGTATGGTCTGGCCCACCATGCTGCAGCTCAGTTTCAGGGTCTTATAGCCTAGGCCATATTTATGTAAAGCAACAATTCTTTTTTTCAGATCCTCAGAGAGTTCTTTGCCATGAAGTGCCATGTTGAACTTCCAGTGATCAGTATGAGAGAGTGTGAGAGCGATAACACCAAATCTAACACACCTGCTCCAAATTCACACCTAAGACCTTGTAACACTAATGAGTCACATGACACCGGGGAGGGAAAATGGCTAATTGAACCCAATTTGGACATTTCCACTTAGGGGTGTACTCACTTTTGGTACCAATGGTTTAGACATTAATGGCTGTGTGTTGAGTTATTTTGAGGGGACAGCAAATTTACACTGTTATACAGGCTGTACACTCACTACTTTACATTGTAGCAAAGCGTCATTTCTTCAGTGTTGTCACATGAAAATGTGAAGGGTGTACTCACTTTTGTGGGATACTGTGTGTATATATATATATATATATATATATATATATATATATATATATAGGTACGTGGAGAAGGAAGGCACTCACAGGATTTAAATTCTTGAAATGTTTAATACATAAAAAGTACATAGATAATTGTTGTCGGCCTTTCGGCTCTATCCTTGGCTAGCAGACAGCAATATGCTACCTGCATTTATCATTGCACAAACGTCTGCTTGTCAATCACTCGGTGGGTCAAGTCCGGGGGCAGAAAAAAAACGCCAGCTCGGAGCTGGCTTATAGGTTAGGAAGCAGCAGCCTGATGATTGCTGCTTCTTAACTATTGGCTCCAGGCACTCCATAGCTGCATTCACAGATTCTTAAATGAAGTCCTATGAAATACAATAAAAATTTGGCAAAAATACATCTGTCTTTCTTTAAATGAAGAGAATTCACTTTCTTTCAAATAACTTCAAATTCATTATATACAGAAACTAACATACTGACTTTATCTCTTAATCTGAAGATTGAGTAAAAGTCCTATAAATGATCTTATCAGTCTAGAGATTAAAGGGACAGTTCACTGTAAAATAGTGTTTCCTTGATTGTGTTCCCCATGACTTGTTATAACAGCTGCAGCATATACAATTTATGAGAAATTGATCATTTATGCTTCTTTTTGAAAAATAAATAGCTGGATTTGGTTTTTTAATCTACAGCTCATCAGAATAGGCTAAGCTTATAGACAGACCAGATCTTGTTATCTTATCACTCAATTTCTTCCCTTTCTTGTCTCTGTCTCTGTACAATAGACATGTGCATTTCGTTTAGTTACAAATTGAAATTTAGACAAATTAGCCAAATTCGGAGATTCGAATAGATTTGAATTTCTGAATTACCCTAGCAATGAAACTAAACTAATCCGAATGCATTTGTAACAAATAAATCCGAATTAGTTCGGATTTATTAGTTACATTCGAATGGCCATGGACTAATCACAATTTAGTATACAAATTAAATTTAGTGAGATTTAGTGAGATAGAACAGTGAAATAATTCTGTTTGTGTAACTTGGAACCAACTGAATCAACAGAACACATACCAAAATTCCAAATTTACAAATCAAATCCGAAATGAATACATCCGAATTTATTCAAATCTGAAACTAATATATTTGAATGTATTCGAACTCAAATTGATCCGAACAAAATTCGAAAAAATCAAAATCGGTCCGAAACGAACCGAAACAAATTTTTCCGCTGTGCACATGTCTACTGTACAATACTAAGAAAGAACAATTGCAAATGAGCATTTTAGAGCTTTATCTCTTCCACATACATTTTATTCTCTGCAGCTAGTAAATGGAGTAATTGATAGAAGTGTGTAAAGAACGCCAAAGAGGCTGTTTAGGTAAGAAACAAGGGTTTATTACAACAATATTCACATTAGTATCTATAGATCCCTATTGTGGTTTCTCTAACCTGTAAACTGCTATATATGACCTTAGATTCTCAAGTGAAACAGAAAAAATATATATAAAAATTATATAATCAATAAGTATATCTAGTTAATAGAATACAGAGATAAAAGTAGATAAATATAATAAATATGATGTACCAGAGAATATATACATGCACTAAAATTTTAAAAAATTAATACATTTTAAAAAATTTAAAAATGCATAAAGTAGAGAGCATATATTCAATACCTCTAAAATCTAAAATGTTGTTATGGGAACATAGAGACTTCGAAGACAGCTTTGTTGGAGCTTGTATGCTAATTATCAAGGCAACTGGAGAAATATATATTTCATATATATGAATCTAATTAAATGAGTGTGAGCACACATATAAAAATAGATAGATACAGGGTATGAGAAAATATATGTCTCAGAGATAGGAACAAACGTATGAAATTAAAAAACACATTTTTAATATATAAGGAACTGAGATGTGTAAAATCTATGAAATACCGATATTGAAATCCCTATATATAATCACGTGTTAGTGATATACCGGTTCTTATAATGCAGTAGATGAAGATGATAAATGTATATCTGGGAGATAGGAACAGATGCATAAGTTATAAGCACATATTAAGTACATAGTTAGAATAATATTAAAAAATATTTTAAAAAAAACAGAAATATAGGATATATATTCATAAATGCCAATATTATATCTATACATAATCTTGTGGAATGAGAAGCCGATTATGTGGGATCTACCTCAAAATTCTAATATAAAAACATTTGGCTTATTTACTGAAATGTTAATAAATGGCAAATCGATTGGCCAAATGTTTGCAAACTATAAAGAAAAAGAAAGAGAGAAGAGAGGGAAGTAGGTATACTATGTGAGAGGTAGGATAAATTAATTAAATAGCTTAAAATTCCTAAGGAGAATGAGCTAGTGGATCCATGTACTAATAGTGAGTTAGTATGGACTAATACAGTTATATAGTAATCTCTCTTCAATATGAAAGACTAATTAAGACTAGTTAGGAATACAGATTTATACTGTATGAATCAATGGCTTTATGGTCATAGCCCTATATGGTGGAAATTTTCATCAACTTCTTGCTCATTAGACTAGACATGTTATAAATATAAAGGGTGACATTCCAAATTTTGTTGAGTCTCGGAAGTTTTTATATGTTACCGAAGGTAGTGATAAAGAGATATACAATTTTAATGTGAGACAAGGATGGTGAAACATAATGTTATAATGGATTCATATATCAATATACAGTAGGCTGGATAGGGTTCTGCAATATTGAGAGGCCAGGAGGTCCATTTATCAAGCTCTGTATGGAGCTTGAGGGCCCGTGTTTCTGGCGAGTCTTCAGACTCGCCAGAAACAGCAGTTATAAAGACCGCTGCTTCATAACCCTGTCTGCCTGCTCAGAGCAGGCGGACAGGAATCGCCACAATTCATCCCGATCGAGTACGATCGGGTTGATTGACACCTCCCTGTTGGCGGCCGATTGGCCGTGAGTCTGCAGGGGGCGGCGTAGCACCAGCAGCTCTTGTGAATTCGGAGAGAGTATTGCTCTCCGAATTCAGCGAGGTCTTGCAGACCTGATCCGCACTGTCAGATCAGGTCCGCAAGACCTATGAAAAATAGGCCTCCAGATGTTCTATTCGATAGATGATTTTAGTTGACTTCACTGTAAAGTGAGTGCGCCTTTATATATGGATATGTGTTTATATAGTAATATGTATATATAGACAGTAATGATATTCTATTGTTTTAACAGGACACAACTTTCAAATGTTTATATTCAGAAGGTGTGATAGTTCTTCCTTATTATTTAGACCCTTGGGGTATAGACAGTCCAAATTGAATATCCATTTGGATTCTGCAACAAGTAGTCTGTTCTAGTAGTGCCCTCCTCTCCAGTTTTTCCTCACTTTCTGAATTCCAAGGTAATTTACGGCGAGATTACGAGTTTTGCGGTAACAGGGGTGCGTTGCTAATGCTCCTTTTTTTCTTACCGCTCACTTAAGACAACGCTGGCTGACACCTACATTATATTATTAACCCCTAATCTGCTGCTCCGGACACTGCCGCAACCTACATTATACTTATGAACCCCTAATCTACTGCCCCCAACATCGCCGACACCTATATTATATTTATTAACCCCTAATCTGCCCCCCGAACGTCGCTGCAACTATTTTAAATTTATTAACCTCTAATCTGCCGCCGCAATCAGCCAATAGGATTGAAGTTCATTCCGATTGGCTGATCCAATCAGCCAATAGGATTGAGCTCGCATTCTATTGGCTGTTCCAATCAGCCAATAGAATGCAAGCTCAATCCTATTGGCCGATTGCATCAGCCAATAGGATTTTTCCTACCTTAATTCCGATTGGCTGATTATCAGCCAATCGGAATTCAAGGGACGCCATCTTGGATGACATCACTTAAAGGACCAGTCATTCAGTCGTCGGCCTTCAGATGAAGAGGATGCTCCATGTCGGATGTCTTGAAAATGGACCCGCTCTGCTCCGGAAGGATGAAGATGCCGTCTGGATGAAGCCTTCTGCCGGTCTGGAGGTCGTCTTCTGGCAGGATAGGATGAAGACTTCGGACCCTCTGGAGGACCATTTGTGCCTGGCTGGGTGAAGACGGCTCAAGGTAGGATGATCTTCAAGAGGGTAGTGTTTTTAAAAGGGGGGATTGGGTGGGTTTTAGAGTAGGGTTGGGTGTGCGGGTGGTGGGTTTTAATGTTGGGGGTTATTGTATTTTTTTTTACAGGTGAAAGAGATGATTAATTTGGGACAATGCCCCGCAAAAGGCCCTTTTAAGGGCTATTTGTAATTTAGTATAGGGTAGAGAATTTTATTATTTTGGGGGGCTTTTTTATTTTATTGGGGGATTAGATTAGGTGTAATTAGTTTAAAATTCTTGTAACTCTTTTTTTTCTGTAATTTAGTGTTTTTTCCCCCGTAATTTAGCTTATTTAATATAATTGTAATTAATTGTAGGTAGTTTAGGTAATTAGTTTAATTATAGTGGAGTGTTAGGTGTAATTTTAACTTAGGTTAGGGTTTATTTTGCAGGTACTTTTGTACTTATTTTAGCTAGGTAATTATTAAAGTAGTTATTAACTATTTAATAACTATTCTACCTAGTTAAAATAAATACAAAGTTGCCTGTAAAATAAATATAAATCCTAAGCTAGCTACAATGTAATTATTAGTTATATTGTAGCTAGCTTAGGGTTTATTTTATAGGTAAGTATTTAGTTTTAAATAGGAATAATTTATTTAATTATGGTAAATTTATTTAGTTTAATTTAAATTATATTTAAGCTAGGGGGGGTTAGATTTAGGTTTAGACTTAGGTTTAGGGGTTAATAAATTTAATATAGTAGTGGCGAAGTTGGGGTCAGAAGATTAGGGGTTAATAAATGTAGGTAGGTGTCGGCGATGTTAGGGACGGCAGATTGGGGGTTAATAAAATGTAACTAGTGTTTGCGAGGCGGGAGTGCGGTGGTTTAGGGGTTAATACATTTATTAAAGTGGCGGCGATGTCCGGTCGGCAGATTAGGGGTTAAACATTTTATTTAACTGTTTCTGATGTGGGGGCTCGGTTTAGGGGTTAATAGGTAGTTTATGGGTGTAAGTGTACTTTTAGCACTTTAGTTAAGAGCTTTATGTTCCGGCGTTAGCCCATAAAACTCTTCACTACTGACTTTTATATGCGGTAGGAGTCTTGCCAGGAGAGGGTCTACCGCTCACTTTTTTAGGCGAACGTAATACCGGCGTTAGGCAAATCCCATTAAAAAGATAGGATACGCAATTGACGTAAGGGGATTTGCGGTAAGCTAAAATCGCGGGGGAAAAAGTGAGTGGTAGATCCTTTCCTGCCTGACTCGTAAAACCAGCGGTCGTTAAAAAGCAACGTTAGGACCCCTTAACGCTGCTTTTTAAGGCTAACGCAAGACTCGTAATCTAGCCGTTAGACTTTTAATGTTGCCATGGTGTTTGAGTGTAAAATTCCTGTAAAGTTGTGTCTCTATGTTGTTCTTCTCAAATAGGAGTAGATGTTCCCTAATTCTATCTTTTAGTGGCCTCAATGTCTGCCCTATGTACTGTAACCCACATGAGCATTGTCTTGGCATCTAATAAGATAATTTATTTCGTATTTGACTTTATCCCGCATTTGCATGCCTAACAGCATGGGCAGGGGAACAACCCTTTTATTTTTTTGCCTAGATAGTCGCTCTCAGTCTGTCTTTTTAATTTCGGTATGCTTGGTGCTATAGAATTCCTCAAGCTGTTTGTTTTCCGGTATATAAACCTAGGTTGGGTAGTCAGTTTCTCCCCAATAACGTCATTATTCTTGCAAAGTGACCAATGTTTCTTAAATATTCTTTTGATTATATGTGTATTTTCACTGTATTCAGTGATAATGTGAACATTAATTATCTCTATCTCTGAACCTTTGAGAGTTTTATCCTTATATCTTAGGAGATCTCTTCTAGCTGTCTCCCTCGCTTCATTAACCCTCATGTTTAATACATTCTCATTGTATCCTCTCTCAATAAATCTCTTCTTTAGGGCCATAGCTTGCTCTTCCCATTTCTCTGGGTTTGAGCAATTATGGTTAATTCTGAGTAATTGCCCTTTCGGGATGATGGACTTTCAATTCTCGTGGTAGCAGCTCAGCTTATGTATATAGTTATTACCATTGACTTCTTTAAAGAATGTCAATGTTTCTAATTTCCCGTTTTTTACTTATATTTTTAAGTCTAGGAAATTAATCTCTTTGAAGCTATATTCATGAGTGATATTGGCTTCATTTTGGCTCATAATTTCTATGGTGTAATTTAAGTCTTCTAGTGTACATTTCCATATAATAATGATTTTGTCTATGTATGTTTGGTACAGGACCAGGTCCGCGCTCACTTGGCAAGAGTCCCAGAAAATATGTTCCTACTTGCCCATATATAGATTTGCATAACTTGGCGGCGAACCTGGTCCCCATTGCTGTACCACATATCTGTCTATAGTATTTGCCATCATTATTGAAACAGTTGTGGGTTTAAATATAGTTTATACTATCCAAAATAAATTCACATTGCGCTTTTGGTACTTCTGTATCTTTCTGAAAAAAAAACCTTTGGCATTTATGCCTTCTATATGTGGGATACTTGTGTAGAGCGACGCCACATCGCATGTAGACATTATATAATTTTCATTCCAGGGAATGTTTTCTAAGATCCTTAAGATATGCGTAGAGTCTCTTAGATCTGATGGGAGACTTGTAACACATTTTTGTAAACTTCTATCTGTATATTCAGAAAGATTTCATGACAGTTACCCTATGCCAGAGATAATTGGTCTCCCTGGTGGATTTTGTAGAGACTTGTGTATTTTTGGTAAGTAATAGAACACTGGGGTAATGTGATGTTTCACTCAAATATATCTAAACTCTTTTTCATTTAGAATCCCCAGTGTCCTAGCATTTAATAGTATGTTATTAAGATCTTTCTTATAGGTGTCTACTGGATTGTTAAGTAAACTTTGGTATGTAGTGGTGTCGCCAAGTATTCGATGACTCTCTTTATCACAGTCAGCTCTGTTTAAAATCACCATGCCTCCTCCTTTGTCAGCAGGCTTAATGATTATTTTGTGGTTTTGTTCGAGTTTCTTGATGGTGTCAACTTGTGATCTAGAAAAGTTATGTTTGAAATTCCTTAGTTGACTAGTTTTTATGTTTATGATGTCATTGCAAACTACTTTTTCAAAAGTCTCGATAGCATTACCTTTTGCTGCTAGTTGAATTGAATGTGGATTTGGGTTTCAAATCTGTGTGGACAAATTTCTCTTTTGTTGATTCTATACTATAGTTTTTACACTGTGAGGAACTGATCTCGAGTAGAGATTTCATAAAGAATCTTTTCAAGGTCAGCTTCCTGACAAACTCTTTAGTGTTAACAAATGTCTGAAACTTGTCTAAGCTCCTTGATGGTGCAAAGTTTAGCCCAAAGTTTAATATAGATTTTTCTTTATCAGATAATGTTTTTGAACTAAGGTTATATATACCTTTTTCAGTGGTTTCTTGTTTGCTGGCTATTATATCCTTGCTAGTGGTTATAATATTCTCTTGTTTATATTTATTTAATCTGACACCCCCCTCTTTTCTCTATGGGTCTTGTTTTGGTGATTGGGGTCATTGGCCCTTCTAGGTCTGTGTTCTTTCTTTTTAGTATGGTTCTTTCTTTCTCCCTGGTGACTGTCTGAGTCACCCCTAAAAAAACTTGATCTGAGGTAGAAGCTGGGGTTACATTCTGTTCCGTGTTCGAGTTAACCCTATTTTTATGCGTCTGTGTTGTTTTTATGTGAGTGTTCTGTGCATGGTCATTGTCTTTGTGTTGTATATGAGAGAACCTATTCTGTGTGGCGTTATATCTCTCTCTCCAGTGACCGTAAGGTTTGCACAATCAAAGCAGGACCAAGTAAAATTTAATAAGGAGATTGTAGCATGATGATTAAGACCTTTACTCCTCTGACATAAAAGTAAATAGGTAGCAACAGGGACCGATGATACTTAATGTAAACACGGAAGCAACATCGGTATGTGACATCACTTACGGTAACAGACTGAGCTACAATAATAGGTGGGTGTTTTTGATAATAAATGGCGCCCAAACACTACCACTACAAGAAGTAAGGATATATTGTAGTCACTATATAAGGCCACCAGGTATTACCAGTTCTTTAGTCTTGATAAAGGCCCACTTCTGAGGGTCAAAATGCATTGACAGTCACTGGTAAGCCTTATTTTATTTTTTTATTGAAGATTTTAGCTGTATTGCACTAGTTTGTTATATTTCTTACAGGTAAATAGCAGAAAACTATGATTCATCATGTAGGAGAAACTCACCACCTCACAGAGGGATTTGTCATCTCTTTTTTTCTGGATATTCTGTTTATATTTTGGTATTGATCACCTACACTTTTATACCTTTATCTGATTTTACTATATACTCCACGTATAACACTTATTCACTTTTGATTTTTATCTTTTATTTTTATTTTCTTTGTTTTATATTTTTGGATTTTTCAACTTGATATATTTTTTTACACTTCAACACTTCAATTGGATTGTTATCTTTTGGAACACTATATATTATTATTTTTGGCTGGATATTATGTTTCGGAACATTAGTTTGACACACAAGCTTGGATCACCGCACATATCTTTATTGCACATTTTTTGAGGACTTTTAACAGAGCTCCGATCTGAAACTTCATCCTACAGGGAGTGCAGAATTATTAGGCAAATGAGTATTTTGACCACATCATCCTCTTTATGCATGTTGTCTTACTCCAAGCTGTATAGGCTCGAAAGCCTACTACCAATTAAGCATATTAGGTGATGTGCATCTCTGTAATGAGAAGGGGTGTGGTCTAATGACATCAACACCCTATATCAGGTGTGCATAATTATTAGGCAACTTCCTTTCCTTTGGCAAAATGGGTCAAAAGAAGGACTTGACAGGCTCAGAAAAGTCAAAAATAGTGAGATATCTTGCAGAGGGATGCAGCAGTCTTAAAATTGCAAAGCTTCTGAAGCGTGATCATCGAACAATCAAGCGTTTCATTCAAAATAGTCAACAGGGTCGCAAGAAGCGTGTGGAAGAACCAAGGCGCAAAATAACTGCCCATGAACTGAGAAAAGTCAAGCGTGCAGCTGCCAAGATGCCACTTGCCACCAGTTTGGCCATATTTCAGAGCTGCAACATCACTGGAGTGCCCAAAAGCACAAGGTGCGCAATACTCAGAGACATGGCTGAAAGACGACCACCACTGAACAAGACACACAAGCTGAAACATCAAGACTGGGCCAAGAAATATCTCAAGACTGATTTTTCTAAGGTTTTATGGACTGATGAAATGAGAGTGAGTCTTGATGGGCCAGATGGATGGGCCCGTGGCTGGATTGGTAAAGGGCAGAGAGCTCCAGTCCGACTCAGATGCCAGCAAGGTGGAGGTGGAGTACTGGTTTGGGCTGGTATCATCAAAGATGAGCTTGTGGGGCCTTTTCGGGTTGAGGATGGAGTCAAGCTCAACTTCCAGTCCTACTGCCAGTTTCTGGAAGACACCTTCTTCAAGCAGTGGTACAGGAAGAAGTCTGCATCCTTCAAGAAAAACATGATTTTCATGCAGGACAATGCTCCATCACACGCGTCCAAGTACTCCACAGCATGGCTGGCAAGAAAGGGTATAAAAGAAGAAAATCTAATGGCCTCCTTGTTTACCTGATCTGAACCCCATTGAGAACCTGTGGTCCATCATCAAATTTTGAGTGTCCTTGCAAAGAAAGGTGGCTATATTGGTCACTGATTTGTTTTTGTTTTGTTTTTGAATGTCAGAAATGTATATTTGTGAATGTTGAGATGTTATATTGGTTTCACTGGTAAAAATAAATAATTGAAATAGGTATATATTTGTTTTTTGTTAAGTTGCCTAATAATTATGCACAGTAATAGTCACCTGTACACACAGATATCCCCCTAAAATAGCTATAACTAAAAACAAACTAAAAACTACTTCCAAAACTATTCAGCTTTGATATTAATGAGTTTTTTGGGTTCATTGAGAACATGGTTGTTGTTCAATAATAAAATTAATCCTCAAAAATACAACTTGCCTAATAATTCTGCACTCCCTGTATAAGGTGCACCTTATCTATTTAAGACTGAGCTTTTTTTGCTCCTAGGAAGTCATCGTCCACTCAGTTCTTCACACTATATGTGTTTTGTTATTTTTTTATATGTGAATAGAATAACCTAATTGGTTTTATTGTTTTTAAACTTATCTTTGTATTAGATCACCACAATAGGGATCTATAGATACTGTGAATATTGTTGTAATAAACCCTAGTTTCTTACCTAAACAGCCTCTTTAGCGCTCTTTACACACTTCTATCATATTTCTTCTCCCCAAAGGTGTGCTAGTACACCTTTGCATTAGAGCAACAGAGGCTTCTCCCAAGCGCTTAGTCTCCTTACATCCCAGTTAAAAGAAGTAATTGGAAAGAGAAAAACAATGTTATAGTATACTGTCCCTTTAACTATTTGAGATGCTGCTTAAATGTATGTGTTTGTTAAGGCTTCCATGGAGTTATGTTGCTTTTTTAGTCAGTGCAAGGGTTGCTGCGCCTGCCTCTGTGTGGCGAGATGAAAATGGAGTAGATTTTCTCAATTCTGGCGCTTAAGTCCTTGCGCTGAATATTGGATACCGAATGGCAACTCCACTTCTATGTTAGTTTATGGGAGTAAAAATTGTGGGCGACGGGTAAAATGTATGTGCGTATCTTGTATGCTACGTCGTATATGTGATACCAAAACTGCGTAAAAATGTCGTTGACGGCTTTCACAGGTGACGCCGCATATGTAATCTTGCCCATAATCTCAATAACATAATCACTTAACTCTTTGCTGTACACTGAACTATAAAATAAGAACCTTCAATACTGCTTATTATATTTTTTATTAATTAGAAAAGGGGAACATATCCCTGTGGTTTATGTAATTATTACTGTGAATATATACAAAATAAACATACAATCAGTTAAAATGCAAAAACAATGCAAAAACAAATCGGTACTAAATTTATACACAATTTTGTAAATTGTAGAACTAAAATCATTGTTAGCTATGCATTTTCTCTCTAAATACATCTCTAAACCAGAATCTAAATGTTTGGTTTTACATAAAATTAAACATGATATTAGAGGAGGAAAGATGGAAAAAATATTGCTATAAGCTGCGATGAATGATTTTTTGGTTGGACAGTCTAATGCCTAGAGTCATCATTGAACAAATTTACTATGTTTAGTGTGTTTCTTTAAGACATACATCTCTATATATGAAATGTGATGTCTAAAACATTTTTCCCCCTACTTTTCATTAAAATATTTTAGGATACATTCAGATTTGTAGGCCTTTAAATCTAGATTCTTACAATATTCAACTATTATTGAAACTTATTAAAGTAATGAACAATATCTCAGTTTCATTCAGTGACAATATTTTAAGTTTGGTTACTACCTTTAGGCAGAGCGAATAGTTAATATATTATACATTTGAAATTTGTGATAACTGTTCTTCAAATGTCAGTTGTGTTTAATGAAGTTGAAATATATAACATAATTGCACTGCATTGACTTTTGTGGCGCCTGTCAGCTTCTGCACGTTACTTTGAGAGTGGAAGAGATCACATGAAGTAGGTTACTATAGTATTATTATTTAGCCAAGAGGTATTACTATTGCGGTCCCAAGGCATTATATAAGTTTTATGGATCATGCTTTCATGTGTCAAAATGTATAATACTTTCAAACAAGTTTAAGTTTTACCTATAACTGGAATGAGGATACAAGTCATTTATCTATAGGTTTCAAATTATCATATGTGATACTACTTGAAGAAGAATTTATTGTAAAATGAGGCCTAAAAGGTTGCTCACTCATTGGTGTGTAATGGGAAAGTGTTGGTCAACACTCTAATTAATTGAACAACAAAATAATGGAAGTAATAGGCTTAGTTTTAGTTATATCTTTGTATTTGAAAAAGCTGTTATTCATATTAAGACCATCACCCATTATTCTCAAGGATTAGCCAATTTAAATGGACTGAGCCTACAAGATGCACGGACCTGCTTATGTTATCTCTAGCTTTATTCATAAATGTCAATAGATATTGAATGCTAAATATGGGTGTTAGATTCAATTAGAAAAAAATAGCTATTTAACATATTCAAATCTTTCCCCTCCACCACTGGGGGCAAGATTACATATACGGCGCCAGCTTCGGCACAACTGCTGAAACCCACGTCACCCTTAATTTGACCCTGCACATTGGGGAATCACATAAACCCTGCCGGCTGTTCATAAAATACACATTTCTGGAGTCACCAGTGACTTACAGCAGTTTAGAAACTGCCGGTGCCTAAGAAAATAAAAATAAAATTAAAATCTCCTGTAAAAGTATAAACAGCCTCCCAAAAATAAACCTGACATGTCAAAACCCCAAACCTAATTAATCTATTTACTCTTAAACCGCCAACCCTCCACAATGCAAATAACTAATTTAATTACTAAGCCCCCTAATCTAACATCCCCTAAATTAACCCCAATTATCCTAAAATTAAGAAATACTAAATTACAATTAAAATAAAAAACCTAACATTACTTTAAAAGTATAAAAGCTAAGTTTAAATTAATCTAAAATTACAAAAAAGAAAAAAAAGTCTACAATTACAGAAAAAATAAACCAAATTATCAAAAATAAAAAAATTAAACCTAATCCCTAAAAAAATAAAAAGCCCCCCCAAAATAAAAACACCCCTAGTCTAAACTAAACTATCAATAGCCCTTAAAAGGGCATTTTGTAGGGCATTGCCCTAAGTTAAACAGCTCTTTTACATTTAAAAAATACTAAGTCCTCCCTTAACAGTAAAACCCCCCGCCCACCAAACTCACCAAAATAAAAAGCCTAACACTAAAAAAATATAAAATACCCATTGGTCTTAAAGAGGCAATTGTATGGGCATTGTCCGTAAAAGGGCATTCAGCTCTTTTACAGCCCATTATAAGCCCTAATCTAAAAACAAACAAAAAAAACCCCTAAGTTTAACCCCCAAATAGGTACTCACCGTTCCTGAAGTATGGCGGAGAAGGTCTTCTTTTCTAGGTGGCGGTGAAGTCTTCTTGTAGGCGGTGATATCTTTCAGCATGGCGACCTCTTCTATCTTCATCCAGGACCAAGCCAGCATGGAGTAGAGGTGACCGCGGAACAAAACCGGGAACCGCGGAGCCATCCAGCGTGGAGATCCTCTTCGTACGATCACCGCCGCACACTGAGGATTGAATACAAGGTACCCATTTAAAAATGGGGCACCATGCATTCCTATTGCCTGACATTTTCAAACAAGCTGATTTGAACAGCCAATAGGATTTCAGTAGCTCTCATCCTATTGCCTGATTTAAAAAACTGTTTTTATTTTTTTAATTTTTTTTAGATTAGGGCTTTTAATGGGTAGATTAGTTTTTTTAGTGTTAATTTTTACTGTTAGTGGGGACATAATATTTTTTAAACATAAAAGAGCTGTTTAACTTAGGGCAATGCCCTACAAAAGGCCCTTTTAAGGGCTATTGGTAGTTTAGTTTAGATTAGGGGGTATTATTATTTTGGGGGGGCTTTTTTACTTTCATAAGGATTAGGTTTAATTTTTTTATTTTTAAAAATTTTAGTTGTTTTCTGTAATTTTTTGTAATTTTAGATTCATTTAACTTAGTTTTTTTATTTTTAAAGTAATGTTAGGTTTTTTATTTTAATTGTAATTTAGTATTTTTTAATTTTAGGTAATTGGGGTTAATTTAGGGGGTGTTAGGTTAGGGGGCTTAGTAATTAAATTAGTTATTTGCCTTGTGGGGGGTTGGCAGTTTAGGAGTTCATAGGTTAATTAGGTTTATTGCGATGTGGGGGGTTTGAAGTTTAGGGGTTAATTAGGTTTAATGCGTTGTGGGGGGTTGTCAGTTTAGGGGGTTAATAGGTCAATAAGATTTAATGCATTCTGGGGGGGTGGCGGATTAGGGGTTAATAGTTTTAATAGGTAGATTGTGATGTGGGGGTATGGCAGATTAGGAGTTAACAGATTGAATAGGTATATTTGCATTGGTGGGGGATGGCGGATTAGGAGTTAATCACTTTCAGGTAGATTTCGAGTTTTGCGTTACGGCTTTTAACGCTTAAAAAATGGCAATTCCAGCGTAATGGCCAGTAACGCATATAACGAGTCGTGTCAGTATAGCTATACCGCAAGCATTTTAGCCTGTAACGCAACGTCTGTTTCGCACTCAAAATGACGTTTTTGCATGGGATTTTCATAGCGCCGGTATTACAGGTTGTGCTTTGAGGGTAAAATGCTTGCGTTACAGCCTATACCGACACGATCCATACCGCCATCTGAGAGCAGTAGTTATGGATTTCACAAAACTCATAACTAAACTGTTACAAAGTACACTAACACCCATAAACTACCTATTAACCCTTAAACCGACACTATAATAAAGCTATTAACCCCTAATCTGCTGCTCCCCAACATCGCCAACACTTTAATAAAGTTATTAACCCCTAAACCTCCGGCCTCCCACATCACCGCCACTAAATAAACCTATTAACCCCTAAACCTCCGGCCTCCCACATCGCCGGCACAAAATAAACCTATTAACCCTTAAACCTCCGGCCTCCCACATCTCCGCAACTAAATAAACCTATTAACCCCTAAACCACCACCACCCACATTGCAAAACACTAAATTAATCTATTAACCCCTAAACCTAACACCTAAATCTAAATTACAAATTTAAAAAAACCTAACACTACGAGAAAAATTAAAAAATCTAAAATTACAAAACATAATAAACACTAGATTATGAAAAATAAAAAACACTAAGCTTACAAAAAATAATAAACAAAATTATCAAAAATAAAAACAATTACACCTAATCTAATAGCCCTATAAAAATAAAAAGCCCCCCAAAATAAAAACACCCCCTAGCCTACAATAAACTACCAATAGCCCTTAAAAGGGCCTTTTGTAGGGCATTGCCATAAGTTAAACAGTTCTTTTACCTGTAAAAAAATACAAAGTCCACCTAATAGTAAAACCCATCACCCAACCAACCCCCCAAATAAAAGAAACTAACTATAAAAAAACCTAAGGGGCATTTGTATGGGCATTGCCCTTAAAGGGGAATTTAGCTCTTTTTCTTTGCCCTTAAAAGGGCATTCAGCTCTTTTTCAAATTGCCCAGACCCTAATCTGAAAACAAAACAACCCAAAAAATACAAAATACCTAACACTAACCCCAGAATACAACAGATAAAAAAGAACAGAAGCGCTAAAAAAATCCTCTTATTAATATGAGAGTAAAGGAAATCCATATACTGTTAATAATACTGATAGACACAAATAAATTTTAACAATCTTACTCAGAATTATCCTTTTAGTCCATATAGTATATTGTGTCCAATATGGGGTTAATTTATCGATGTTCCCATCTGCGTAACACACTCAAATCCAACAGCCTTAAAAAGGAGATGGAGAAACGCATTGAGGCGCTGAATGCCCGAACTTTGAGTGACAGTTCCAAGAGGAGGTGTGTTCCTGATAGCGTGGTGGAGGAGATCGGGTGGTGACGTCACACGCCGACTTGTTCACGGATTGTGCCGCATTAGGAACACTGGAACCCCCTTCAGTTTGCTGTCACGATCATCTGTTTTATGCCATTTTAATTGGAACTCTTGTGAGTAGTTCTATTTTAGCGTGTCTAAGGCGCGGAGCAGAGCATCGAAGACATCCAGCGCGGAGCATCCTCTATATACGGTCCCCGCCATACACTGAAGCTTCAATGCAAGGTAGCCGTTTTAAAATGGTGTAGCTTGCATTCCTATTGGCTGATTTGATACTTCTAATTCAAATGAGCCAATAGGATGAGAGCTTCTGAAATCCTATTGGCTGTTCAAATCAACAATCAACAGTTATTTGTTGTAAATTGCCCATAACCTGCAATTAGGAGCCTGCCTATTTCTGGAGCACTATATGGCAGTAGTTTTGCAAGAATGTTATCCATTTGCAAGAACACTAGATGGCAGCACTATTTTCTGCTATTTAGTGCTCCAGATGCCTACCTAGGTATTTCTTCAACACAGAATATCATGGAAACAAAGCACATTTGATAATAGAAGTAACATGGAAACCTTTTTTAAAGTGGTATACTCTGTCTGAATCACAAAATATTATTTTTTCGTTTCATATGCCTTTAACTCTTTGCAAAAAATTGAATACACTCCAGCAGGTAAAATGGGGCACTGGGTACGCATTAAAGGGGATACAATTTTACAGTATGCTATCCCTTTAAGCTACAGGAATACAATGTAACATGGAGCATTTAAGCTTATGCAGAAAGTCTTATTAGTGTGACCCCAATAGTTTAAAGGGAGAGGAAGTCCAAAATGTTTCTTGCATGATTCAGGTGGAGAATATAATTTTAAACAGCATTCCAATTTACTTCTATTATCTAATTTGCTTAATTCTTAAAGAATCCTTTGTTGAAGAAATAACAATGCACATGAGTGAGCCAATCACACGAGGCATCTGTGTGCAGCCACCAATCAGCAGCTACTGAGTATATTTAGGAATGCTTTTCAACAAAGGATACCAAAAGAACAAAGTACACTAGATAATAGAAGTACAATGGAAAGTTGTTTAAAAGTGCATGCTCTTTTTAAACTATGATAGAAAATTTGGGGTTTCATGTGACTGAAAAATGAAAAAGGTTCTGAACGGATGTGGTTGTATAGGAATCACTTCAGCGGTCTCATGAGAAGCTTTAAGTGGATTTTTAGATGGCCTTTCAGAGTAAGTAAGGTGTTGTGTGTATTTTGTATTTTTGTTCCAAGATGTAGCTTAATGGGACATTAAACACTAAATAGATTTCATGCACCTCTCTCTAATTATATGTGCCGCCATGTTGGAACCTAGGTTACATTTCAGATCTCTGAAGGAGAGTTACTGCACATGTGCAAGAACGTCAGCACTGGAATGCAATAAAAGGTACATTTCAACATGGCAGCATTCATAACTAGCAGGAGGCAGGGAATAACCTCAATACTATGCTTATAAAATTTATTTAGTGTTTAATGTCCCTTTAAGGGGACATTGCATAAAAGTTATCTGGTACTTTACTGGTATATTGTACATTTAAACAACTAAAAAAAAATAGTATTTTAGTTATATTTCTTGCCAAAATATAATTTGGAACAGTAAAAAGGACAATTAAGCATTTTTGTATTATCCTTAACATAAATATCTAGAATAAAGTATTATATTGTGTAGAGTAACCCCATGTGCATTAAATAAAACAACCCATAAGAACAAACTATTAAACAAACAATGCTGGAAAATGATATACAAACATTGGTCTTGTAGGGAAAACAGTCACTAAGACATCTATAATTAATGTCAGTAAACAACTGTTCTCTTGAGTAACAGACTATTGCATCAATTCAAAAACATTGTGCTGGTTTACGAGTGGAGCTCCCTAAAGTGCTTTATCTGCACTCATGTCAGGGTGCCAGGAATCAGACTGAGACGAGAAGTGCAAAAATAATCACACCTTTATTCATAGAAAAAAATAATAAAAAGTCCACAAGTCAAATAACAAGCCAGGAGTCAAAACCAGAGCTGGTAGTCAGACGAGCCGAGTCAGGAGCCAAAGCTAATAGACAGACGAGCCGGAATTAGGAACAAGGAAAACAGCAGATTCAGGAACAAGCCAGGGATCAGGAACCAGGAAGGACGTCAAGCAGCCAGGTAATACACAGGAACTCTCACAAACAGGTCTGAGACAACACAAAGGCAAAGCATACTGAACAGAGGCCCTTTAAATAATAAGTGATGACATCACAATTCTGAGACTGCATCCTGTCTCACATGGATGATGCACAACAGTCTGGCAATAAAAGGAAGTGTAGGAAATGAGCAGCATCCCCCACAATGCACCAAGTCAGGAAGAGAGGTGAGTAAAATGGCTGCCAGCAGCACATGGCAAACAACAGGGAAAAAACCCTGACAACTCAGCATTTTTTACCATTGCACGCCCAGTTTTGCATGTATTACAGGCCGCAAGTAAAACTTTTGCGCTCTTGCAGTCGCTACATAGCGCAGAAAAAAGACTTTGCAAAGTTGCCAACGCAGGATCATACATTCCCCCATAGACTTTAATGGAGCCTGGTTTTGAGCCAAAAAAATAACAGCCGCCAGCTTGCGCAAACATGAGTGCTGAATTGCAATGAGATATATGTATTTCAATACATACAGTATGTATATCTGTATTTATGTGTGTATATATGTCTGTAAATACATAAACATAAAAATACATATATAAATATGTATAGAAATACATGCGTATATATTTATATACATACATTAAATTATACATGTTCCTTTGGATCCCTATGTAAAATCACTTTTGGCCCTTTTTTTCACCTGACAGCTTATATCTTTGAACCCTTATATCTTTTTTTTATTGCAATTTGGTTTTAATAACATTGATAAGATAGTGTTATTATGAGTCTAACTGTAATTTTAACTATTGTAACAATTAACCAGAGCTCTGAAGTCCCGTTAATGATTCTAGCGTAATTTGTGATTGCGCTCACACGTTTGCATTTACTTTCAACTTGCCTATGGCTGAATTTAACTTGCACAAGCGGCCACAAAAACCTGATATCCCTCGTGCTCAATCGATAGAGCGCACAGTGTTGCTGTGCATTGACCAATTTAAAGGGACAGTCAACCATAGAATTGTTATTGTTTGAAAAGATAGATAATCCCTTTATTACTCATTCCCCAGTTTTGCATAACCAACACAGTTATATTAATGTACTTTTTACCTTTGTGATTACCTTGTATCTAGGAACCTTCTTCCAGCCCCCTGATCACATGACTGTGACTGTTTATTATCTATTGTCTTAAATTTAGCATTGTATTGTGCTAGATCTTAAATAACTTTCTGTGCCTGAACACAGTGTTATCTATATGGCCCACGTGTACTTTCTGTCTCTTTGTGTTGAAAAGAGATTTAAAAAGCATGTGATAAGAGGCAGCCCTCAAAGGCTTAGAAATTAGCATATGAGCCTACCTATGTTTAGTTTCAACTAAGAATACCAAGAGAAAAAAAGCAAATTTGATGATAAAAGTAAATTGGAAAGTCAATTATAATTAAAAGTCTTATCTGAATAATGAAAGTTTAATTTATACTTGACTGTCCCTTTAACAAGATTCCTCAATACTGCTTATTAATCTCTTATAAAAAGAAAAAGAGAACATATTGGTGTGGTTTGTGTAATTGCTATGAATATATAAAAATAATGTACAGTCAGTCAAGATATGGTACCAAATTTATACACAATTTTGGTAATTGTAGAAATAAAAGCATAGTTATTGTCTAGAGGGTACGCTAAATGCAGTATGTAAGCATGTCTGCTAGGGAATTGAGAACAAATTTGGAGGAACATCTTAATAATATTTATAACAGCTTCATAAATCAATTAAAAGGTAAAAAAATGTGTCTGTGTTATAGAAAATAAAACTTAATATAACAGATGGGGAAAAAAATGTTTAAGCTGAGAGATGATTGATTTTTTTGGTTGGACATTTTAATGCCTAGAGGCTTGAATGAACAAATTGAGTTTAGTGGGTTTTTGTAAGACAAACATCTCTATATATAGAATGTGATGTCTAAAACATTTTCTTCAACCACTATTCTTAAAGCTGTTGTTAGGTCCTCAAGTCTAGACTCTATTATATTAAACTATTATTGTAACTTATTATCTCAATTTGATAACGTAATGATATATCAAGCTTGGGTACAACCAGTCGGCAGAGCCAATCGGTAACATATATTCGAGACTGTACAGGACATTAGAAATTTGTCATAAGTGTTCTTCAAACTTCAGAAGTTTTTAATAAAGTAAATAAAATCTATAATAAAACTGTAATACACTAAATTTTGTGATGTTTACCAGTTTATTTACTTTAAGTACAAAAGTAATGTAGTAGGTTTCTTCTTATTTACAAATTTGACCAAGAACAATTATTATTCCATTATTTTGTTTTCATATGTCAACTCTATAGCACCTTTAAATAAGTTTCAAATTTATCACTGTAGTGGGTGAAGCTAGTCATGGTAATCAATAGGTATCATATGTGTTACTACAGGGGCTGAAGATTGTTTTGTTGTGAAATGCAATAGGTTAAACACTCTCTAAAGCACAACATTCTAATCTATATTTATAAAAGAAGAAGTCCTGACTGACTGACTCATCAACGCCCAGCTCAAACCGTTTAACCTAGGAACGTGAAATTTGGAAGGTACGTTGTTTTTATGACGCATGCACCCAATAAGGAAGACTTTTTGGAAATTACCTCCCTTAGGGGGTAAAAAAAAAAAGGGGTAAACTTTTTATGAGGATACCTATATCTTTTACCATTTCCCCAAAATCCATTTAAGGGGGGTCGAAAGAGGGGGGCTGATTTATGAGGATACCTATATCTCAAAAAACAACAATGTTACAGACATGAAAATTGGTATTTAGATTCTCCTTGAAAAATAAACAAATGTTTAACCATTTCCCCAAAATCCACATTAGTGGGGATCAAAAGGGGGTGATTTATGAGGATACTCAAAAATCAAAGATGTTACAGATGTGAAAATTGGTATTTAGATTCTCCTTTAAAAATAAAGATATATGTGTTTTTACATTTCCCTTTAACCTAACAGAGTTAACTAGTCAAATTAACATTCCAGTGGTGGTTCTAAATTCATAGCTCTCACCTGGCATTGTATGAACAAACTCATGCAACACTATACACTGTGATAAACGAAAAGAAAGAGAGGCGCGAAGTGATAGGGCAGTATCGTCTGGGTAACAAGGCCTTGTTACCCAGACGATACTACTCTATCACTTGGCGCCTCTCTTTCTTTTCGTTTATCACCTTCAGGAGTCCGTCTTGGATAATCTTATTGTGAGTGCTGCCGGAGACCTATCTGAATCACTTTGCAATCACACTAAACACAAGCGCACCTCTTTTGGGAGACTATTGATCCTGGTTTGTTTTGACTATACACTGTGCAGCTGTTCATCATTTCTGCTTTTAGTCTTTGCTTTTTTGGTAAGGATTTCAAAATAAATGCAGGTATGTTTCAGCAAGAAATCCCTGCATAGTGGATACAAATCAGAGAGAACCTGTTCATGAGTTCCGACTTTGACCAAAGTACATTCATGGGTAGTAACAATGTTGCATAGCAGAGATCCACACACAGTTAAATTGTTAGTGTTTGTATTGTGTACAGCTGTCCACTTTCTGTTATCTAAATGGCAATGAACAAGGCAGTGTTAGGATGGCAGGGCCTTTACTGAGTAACTCCCAGTCTTCTCCTCCTTCTTTGTGACACACAATTGTAACTCCTATAACCTGTCTGTCCAACATAAAGAACCTGGAGAGAAGTCTGGACGGAAGTGGTTTTACTGCTGAATTGCTAACACACTTCATTTTTTGACTGTGTAGTAACCAGCTGATTTTAACCATATAGTGTATATTTGACATATAGATGTTAGATGGGTATTTCCCTCATTATCAATGAGAAAATAGTGGACTGAAATGTACTGTACATAGCAGTCTAAGAAACACCATGACAAAACCACTGCTAGATGTCTTGTGTTTCTATGGTGACAGTTGTTGTTCACTCAGACCTCAAGCTCAAGTGTTCATTCCATCTAGCAGAAAGGATGTGTGCATACTCTGAGTGCTTCACTGATTAATTCAAAGAGTCAGCAGAATAAAACTGCACATGTGTTTTATATTTAAAGGAGCTAAAGAACTGAAAGCAGATTGGTCCTCAGGCCTGGGGGAAAGCAGCAAGAGGGCCATGATGCTTCCAACTTCAATTGTTTAATAATTGCTGCAATAAGATAAGACATTTAGTATATATACTTTGTAATATGTAATTAGATTGTCATTTTCATGACATTTAACTCCTTTCCTTTGAGAGAGTTAAACACATAGTAAAAAGAGTTTGTTTAAAAATAAAATGCTCTATATAGAAGAATTTGGGGATGATTCCCACAATCCTTTAGAAAAGCGTATCAGATGATTTATCTACAAAAATCTCCACTGGTGAATTTTGTAAAAAAAAATTAACCTCTTAGTGACCATGACATCTGTAAGTCGCTGGTCCTTAAGGTTTTTTTTGCCTGTAATAGAGCGAGTCTCGCCACCAGCAGCAAGACTGCCGGCGAGAGCATCGCTTTCATAAACACAAGCCCGTTAAGGAGTTAAATTATTTTTAAAGAATTGTGATTGACCCCATAATTTTTTTACACTAGAATGTTCCTAAATAGAAATTAGAAGTTCACTGAATAGAAGAAAGCTGAGGGGTGAACGACTGGATGTGTAAAGCTGGAGTATAGAAAGAGAAGTGCTTGCGGACAGGGCAAGTGATGTTTAATGTAAAGAATAATAGTACAGAAAAAGACTAAGTTACTTATATAGGTGGTTATTTCATCACCAATAAAATTTGTACAGAATACAAAGAATTGTTTAAAGAATGTGAAGCTCTCCTACAAATCTGCTCCTTAAAATGATTTTAGAACAACTGAGAGATTTATAGCGAGGGATGAACAGTTCAGATGAAAATAATTACTCAGTGAAATTCCAGCTTCTAGCCGGCTAACTGATCAATTGGCGTGGATGAAGTTCCTGATTTTATCATGAAGATAGGGTCTAAAGGCGATTAGTTTTTATTGCAGGGACAGCTAAAATGCCAGAAAGGTACATCAATTTCCAAAATCATGGTAATTGAAATCTAATAAGGGAATAAAATATGCTGACACAAGGAATTATATTGAGAAAATTAAAATATATGGACTGATATGAATCAGGGGCTTAATCAAATGCATCCCACAGGAAATAAAGCAACTTACAATTAACAGTTTAAATCAGTGTTTATAAGTAGTTAAAGGGCCATGAAACCCACATTTTTTCTTTTATGATTTAGAAAGAAAATGTAATTTTAAACATCTTTCTAATTTACTTCTATTATCTAATTTGTTTTATTCTCTTGATATTCTTTGCTGTAAAGCATATCTAGATATGCTCAGTAGCTGCTGATTGGTTGCTGCACATAGAAGCCTTGTGTGATTGGCTCACCATGTGCATTGCTTTTTCTTCAACTAAGGATATCTAAAAAATGAAGCAAAATAAATAATAGAAGTAAATTGTTATGTTGTTTAAATTTCTATTCTCTATCTGAATCATGAAAGAAAGATTTTGGGTTTAGTGGCCCTTTAAGCTGGAAAAGAACTGATAAAGAAACGGTCAGATTTTGATGGTGAAAGCAAACAATTATCACATATATAGAGCAGTGTATTAAATCAGGATTCAGAAAATGGTTAGAATGGGGAATAGACTCATACTATAATGCCCTATGGTTTTGTTTTTCCTATCACATTTTTATTTATCCACATTACTTTGTATCTATTTTATTTGAATTGCCACATGGTATGTTTTGAGATTTATTTTTATCCAAGGAGGCTTTAATGCCGTTTACCTTGTTTTGTTTATTTTTTCCCAATATTGGCATTTTAAAGATTCCATTCAATAAGTGAAGTTTGCCTTTTTAAAATGAAAGGTCTTGGTTCAACCCCTGTAACATTGCCTAAATGACCACACCATGATCACTATTACCTAAATGATGTTTAATTTCTTTATTTGATATTATTTCTGTTTTATGAGACAACACAAAGATTTATTGTGACTTTTGGTTATCGTTTTGTGTATTCAATCATCTTCCACAGTTTCACTGTCCCATTCCATTTTAGGGTAAATAAAATCTCCCATAATTACAAGTGCATTACTTCCAACACTTTGTATTAATAATGTAGTTGGGTTTCCTCCATTTGACTAAGGTTGGGAAGGGGGACTTATATCATGTACCTATTAATAGTTTTATTATTATTATTATCATCATCAGGTATTTGTAGAGCGCCAACAGGTTCCGCAGCGCTATGAACATAGGTGGTATATAAAAACGATTACAGGGATCAAATGGGGAGAGAGGGTCCTGCCGAGAGATGCATTGTTGTAGTTGGCTCTTAAAAAGGTGGACTACAAACAGCTGGGCTCATAGACTTACATGCTATGGGATTTTAGGGGATAGCAGTGGAGATAGGAAGGTTAGTGTAGGTTGTAAGCGTCCTTGAATAGTAGAGTCTTCAGGGAGCACTTGAAGCTTTTAAAACTAGGGGAGATTCTTGTGGAGTGAGGCAGAGAGTTCCATAAGATGGGAGCCAATTTGGAGAAATCTTGAAGACGGGAATGTGAGGAGGTAACAAGAGAGGAGGAGAGTAGGAGATCATGAGCGGAGCAAAGAAGACGGGAGGGAGAGTATCTGGAGACAAGGTCTGAGATGTAGGGGAAGCAATTTAGGGTTTTGTGTGTCAGAGTGAGAATTTTGTGTTTAATCCTGGAGGCAAGAGGAAGCCAGTGAAGGGATTGGCAGAGAAGTGCGGCAGATGAAGAGCGACGTGCAAAGAAGATAAACCTGGCAGAGGCTGTCATTATGGATTGTAAAGGAGCTAGGCAGCAGCTAGGGAGACCAGAGAGGATAGAGTTGCAATAGTCAAGGCGAGAAAGGAAGAGACAGTGGATTAAAATCTTTGTGGTGTCTTGTGCAAGGAAATGTCTAATTTTAGCGATGTTTTTAAGGTGGAAGCGGCAGGCTTTAGCCAAGGACTGAATGTGAGGAGTGAAATCTGGCATGTGAGGTTGGGGTAATGATGGAGTTATCAACAGTTATAGAGACATGGGGGGTGGAGATTTTGGAAGAAGGGGGGAAAATAAGGAGCTCAGTTTTGGAGAGATTTAGCTTGAGATAGTGAGAGGACATCCAAGATGAGATATGAGAGAGACAGTTAGTGACACGGGTTGGCAAAGAAGGAGGTAGTTCTGGTGTAGAAAGGTAGATTTGGGTATTGTCGGCATATAAATGATAATGAAACCTGTGGGACTTTATTAAGGAACCTAGTGAGGACGTGTAGATTGAGAAAAGGAGGGGACCGAGGACAGAGCCTTGCGGCACCCCAACAGAAAGAGGTAACGGGGCAGAGAATGCCCCAGAGAAGGCTACACTAAAGCTACAGTTAGACAGATAGGAAGAGAACCAAGAGAGAGCTGTGTCACAGATGCTGAAGGATTCGAGGGTATGGAGCAAAAGAGGGTGGTCGACAGTATCAAAGGCTGCAGACAGATCAAGGAGGATAAGTAGAGAGAAGTGGCCTTTTGATTTTGCTGTAAGTAAGTCATTGGTAACCTTAAAAATTGCTGTCTCTGTTGAGTGAAGGGGCGAAATCCAGATTGCAGTGGGTCAAGGAGGGAGTTTAGTGTAAGGAAATGGGATAGACGTGCATATACTAGCTTTTCCAGAAGCTTTGAAGCAAGAGGTAGTAGGGAAATAGGGTGGTAGTTGGATGGAGAGATGGATGGAGAGGTTTTTTGAGGATAGGTGTGACTAATGCATGCTTAAGATATGTGGGAACTATACCAGTGAAGAGGGAGAGGTTGAAGATGTGTGTGAGTATAGGGGTAAGGGTAGAAGAGAGGGAGGGGAGTAGTTGTGAGGGGATGGGGTCGAGGGGACAGGTAGTGAGGTGAGAGGATAGTATAAGGGCAGAAACTTCATCCTCTGTAACAGGGGCAAAAGAGCTAAATTTATGGCTATGTGGGTTTTGGATGATTGTGAGCTTTTTAGGGGGAGGGAGACCGGTAGTATGGTGAGAGCTGATTTCATTTCTGATGGAGTCAATTTTATTGTTGAAGTAGCTGGCAAAATCTTGAGTTGAGAGAAAAGTTGTGGTGGGAGGTGGGGGTGGGTGGAGAAGAGTATTGTATGTGGAGAACAGACGTTTTGGGTTTGAAGAAAGGAGTAGAGATAAGAGTGGAGAAGTAATGTTGCTTATATAGATTAGGGGCAGATTAGTAAGAGTTCAAGATGCATTTATAGTGAAGAAAGTCAGCAGTACTCTGAGATTTCCTCCAGTGTCGCTCAGCAGTACAGGAACATCTGCGTAGGTACCGTGTCAGATAAGTATGCCAGGGCTGAGGATGAGTGTATGTTTTCCGAGATATGGTAGGTGGGGCCAGGTTATCAAGGACCGATGTAAGGGTGGAGTTATAGTGGCAGATGGATTCATCAGGACAGGAAAAGGAGGGGATGGAAGAGAGATGAGGTTCGAGGGAGCTAGTGAGCTGTTGCTGATCTAATGACTTGATTCATCTGTGAAGTTTAGTGTGAGGGGTAGAAGGAGGTGATGGTAAAAGTGAGGAGGTGGTGGTCAGAAAGAGGAAAAGGTGAGTTTGTGAAGTTTGAGATAGTGCATCGATAACTGAAAATCAGATCAAGGGAGTGACCATCTTTGTGAGTGGGAGAGCCAGTCCATTGTGACAGGCCGAAAGAGGAAGAGAGTTGAAGAAGTTGTTTTGCAGAGGAGGCAGTGGGATTATCAACAAGGAGGATGAAGTCACCGAGAATGAGGGCAAGGGTATCCGAGGAAAGGAAGTAAGGTAGCCAGGCGGCAAAGTGATCTAGAAATAGAGTTGCATGGCCAGGGGGGCGGTATATGACTGCAACGCGTATAGAGAGGGGAGAGAATAAAGCGAATCATGTGTGTTTCGAATGAAGAAAATGTGAGTGGAGAGGAGGGCTGTATTTGTTGAAAGGTGCAACTAGAAGAAAGTAAAATTCCAACACCACCTCCTTGTCTATTGTAAGACCTCAGAGTGTGGCTGAAGTGGAGACCCCCATGTGACAGTGCGGCAGAGGAAGCTGTGTCTGAAGGAGAGAGCCAGGTTTCTGTGAGAGCCAGAAGATTGAGAGAGTGGGAGATAAAGAGGTCATGGATAGAAGTGAGTTTGTTGCAAACCGAGCAAGAGTTCCATAGTGCACAAGTGAAGGGGGTGGTGGCTCTAGATGCAAGAGGAATAAGATTAAGGTTACCAGAGTTTTGTTTTTTAAGTCTATTGAAGGGCACACATGGGTGTCCAGGGCAAGGAAGTTGTGGGGGACCAGGATTGGGGGAGATGTCACCAGCAGCTAGTATGAGCAGGAGGGAGAGTGACATGAGATGAGATTCGGATTTGCAGTAGTGAGACTGTTTTTGTGATGAGTTGCAAGGGGGAGAGAGAATCTTTAGGAATGTGTGACATTCATGAATACAGAAGTAAGGTGAGGTTAAGAGAGATGGGCTAATGAGCAGTGCAGGTGGTGAGGGGTAAGGAGTAATTGAGTAAAGTAGTTTGTTAAACAGACGGAAGGTGGTAAAAAGAAATATGAAGATATTTAGCATTTTTACAAAATAGTCAAACAGTGTATACAATTCAGTTTAAAAACAGCACTTGCCTTATCTCTTGTCCATTCCTTGTTGAATTCTTGTATAATTATTTGTGCCTCACTTATAAATGTTAACTTAAGAGATGTGAACAGATGATCTTACAATACTGCTATCTAAGCCTGCATTGCTAACCCTGCATTGCTTCCCCTTAGCAGTGTTACATTTATAGGCCACAGCATTCAGCTGAATGCAATAAATTAGGTAATGACCTGATCAAAGACGGTCAAAGGCCAATTGGGAAAATTTGATTCAGGGTGAGATAAGTTAAAAATAACAGACAATAGAATTTGGGGAAGGCTGTGGTAAAACCATTAGTGAAATTATAAATTTAGGAATTAAAACAAGTATTTGCAAGGTTTGAGCATCACATAGATAAAGGCAAGATATCAGCAGGGTAAATACATAATTACTTATACAGACAAATGCAAAAAGAGAGACATGAAATACAGATGACACAAAAACAGGGAAAAGGGCAGGATTTGAATGCAGGGACCCAATTCACATACCTGCAAGCAGAAGAGAGAGTAGGTTAACTCAGCATTCCTTAGCAGATGTCAATAGGCAGTTTGTTAGTTAGTAAACAGCAGTGTGGTGAGTATCAGTCTTGTATAATTCTTTGTGCCTCACTTATAAATGTTCACTTAAAGGGACACCGAACCCACATTTTTTTTTCGTGATTCAGATAGAGCATGAAATTTTAAGCAACTTTCTAATTTACTCCTATTATCAATTTTTCTTTGTTCTCTTGCTATCGTTATTTGAAAAAGAAGGCTTCTAAACTTGTTTTTTGGTTCAGAACTCTGGACAGTACTTTTTTATTGGTGGATAAATTTATCTATCATTCAGCAAGAACAACCCAGGTTGTTCACCAAAAATGGGCCGGCATCTAAACTTACATTCTTGCATTTCAAATAAAGGTACCAAGAGAATGAAGAAAAATTGATAATAGGAGTAAATTAGAAAGTTGCTTAAAATTTCATGCTCTATCTGAATCACGAAAGAAAAATTTTGGGTTCAGTGTCCCTTTAAGAGATGTGAACAGATCTTACAATACTGTTATCTAAGCCTGCATAGTTTTAGGGGGAGATTTTTTATCCCTATGAATTATATTAACCAACATTTCTACATTATCTCCTATCACATCATAAATATCTTCCCATGCTTTGGGTTTTAAGTCAGCGCTAACAAACATGCAAATTCCTATTTCTCTTTTATGCAATCAAAATAAATGATAACTTTCTATAATAACTACATAGTTGTGTGTCATCCCACCAAACTTCAGCTGATAATAAATCCTTCCTCCATTTTTGTTCCAACTCTTATATTTTACTTGGCAGGCATCTTGTATACATAGTTGTGCATTAATGTTTACTGTTCTTTCTACTGCCATTATGGCTTCTGACATCCAAAGTTTGTAAGGTAACTTTCTAAATGGCCATTCCTTCTTCCATGCACTATTGCAAATTAACCTCTTATATAGAATACCTAGTCTGTTCTGTCCTCATTAAATTGTTATTCCCCCATTAATAATTTGAATGTTCCTCTAACCTTGGTAGCAGCTTCTCCCTTAACACAGATTGCCCCTAATATTTGGATTGTAAACAACTGAAAGTCAGCTCTGTGTTCTAAAAACCTAATGTCCTCCTTTCTACACCACTTTTTTAGCCATACATTAAAATGAAGCTCCTTTTCTCTTTTTCAGAAAATGCTATCATGGAGGTCCTTGGCTTAAACTTGCTTTCTTAGCTCCCTGAAGTAATTTTTTTGGAATTCCATCTTTTGCTTATTCAATGGTACAAGTATGACTGTAGGATCAATTCCAGACCTAACCAACAATTTGTCAACATGATTGAAAATATGCAGAACTTGAGCACCTGGTAGAAAGCAAAAGTACTTACAAAAGAACTAGTTGAAAAGTTGCCCTATCAACTTTCTTTATAAAAGAATTCCCTGGAACCAGTGCCTGTCTTGAGCTACCGATATACCCGAGGAAAAAGTGAGTGTAGTAAAAGGATATACAGCAGATATGTTCGGAGCTGAAATCAATAGATAATCACTCTCAGGATTGAAAGTCAAAACAACATATATAATTACTGTATATACCCAAGGAAACTTAGTCCAAAACAGTCTTCACAAGCTTTGAGAAATTAAAGGGACAGTCTACACCAGAATTGTTATTGTTTTAAAAGATAGATAATCCTTTGTTTACCCATTCCCTAGTTTTGCATAACCAACACAGTTATATTTATATATTTTTTACCTCTGTGATTATCTTGTATCTAAGCCTCTGCAGACTGCCCCTTTATTTCAGTTCTTTTGACAGACTTGCAGTTTAGCCAATCAGTGATGGCTCCCAGGTAACTTCACGTGCACAAGCACAATGTTATCTATATGAAAAACATGAACTAACACCCTCTAGTGGTGAAAAACCTGTTAAAATGCATTCTTAAGAGGCAGCCTTCAAGGTCTAAGAAATTAGCATATGAACCTACTAGGTTAAGCTTTCAACTAAGAATACCAAAAGAACAAAGAAAAATTGGTGATAAAAGTAAATTGGAAAATTGTTTAAAATTACATGCCCTATCTGAATCATGAAAGTTTTTTTTGGACTAGACTGTCCCTTTAACAGATTGAAACGCTGTTTGGATGCTACTAGATGTTACTATCTTATCAATAATGTATATTAGGTCAGCACCAGAATTTTAGGAAAATTAAGTAGCTAATTAAGTAGCTATGAAGAGGAATCAAATGTATTAAAAGAGTTTTTGAAAAGATACATGGAATTTTATACATTTTTGAACAAGCATCAGGAATACATTAATAATAATATAAATTAGATACATGAGACAAATCTATCCTTACTGTTATATACAACACAGCTAATAAATCTATAGCAAATGTTTTTCAGAAACAATAGAATATCTAACTTATCAACTCAGCATTAAAGATAACATTGCCTCTAGTTAAAATAGAGATTTTAGAGAAAACATTAAATGTGACTGTTACAGCTATTAGTATACCATAATGTGCGGCACATGTAAATTTGTACCACATAAGAAAATTGTTTTTATGATCAAGGGCTTTCTAACAAATGTGTTGCTACATTTAATTTGTACTTCATTTTTAATCTTCCCAGTATAATGTTTTAGAGGCCTTGGAGACAAGAATTTATGAATATCTTGTTAATATTAAAAAAATCCTTTCCCAGGCATGATATATATCAAAGGAGAGGTTCTTATGGACTGGCTACCACCTAACTGTTGAATAGGAGATGGATTGAACTTTCTCAAAGGCAGACCAGGTGCATACACAGAAAAACATAATTTATGTAAGAACTTTACTGATAAATTAATTTCTTTCATATTGGCAAGAGTCCATGAGCTAATGACGTATGGAATATACATTCCTACCAGGAGGGGGTTTAACGAATAGCTAAGTAGTGAGGCGATAACAAAAAGTAGTAAAAAAGCATACAAAAAGAGGAACTGGAAATATAATTGTGCTTTTATAAAAAAAAAAAAAACATAACCCCCATAAAAAGGGTGGGCCTCATGGAATCTTGCCAATATGAAATAAATTAATTTATCAGGTAAGTTCTTGCATAAATTATGTTTTCTTGCATGTTCTTGTCAAGAGTTCATGTGTTAGTGACGTATGGGATAGAAATACCCAAGATGTGGAAGTCCACAGAAGAGTCACTAGAGAGGGAGGGATAAAATAACATCTATTTCCACTGAGAAATTAAATCCACAGAATAATAAAGTTTTTCTTAAAAAAAACTTAAATCAAAAGCTGTAGAATCAAACTGAGACAGCTGCCTGAAGAACTTTTCTACCAAAAACTGCTTCAGAATAAGCAAAATACATCAAAATGGTAAAAACAATAAAAGTATGCAAAGAAGACCAAATTACTGATTTGCAAATTTGATCAACCAAAGCTTCATTCTGAAAAAGCCCAAGAAATGGCGACTGAACTTAGTAGAATGAGCTGTAAATCTCTGAGGCGGAGCCTGCCTCCAAATAAGCCTTGAAAAACAAAAGCTTTAACAAGGATGCCAAAGAAATGGCAGAGTCTTTCTTTTTTTTTCATATTATTTTTATTAGTCACCACAAGACAATACATTATTTCTTATTTAAAGAGACCAGCAAAGCATACAGACAATGAGTCAACAGAAACAAGTAAAAAAAACATACATTTTCTTAGCAATAATCCGCTATGTCTTGCGAGATTTTTTGAAATAACATAAAACACAGCTTGTGGGAGAAAAGAAAAGTGAAAAACAAAAACAACAAACACACAAAAAAAAAAAACCCTGAACCAACTCTCCGCTCCGACCCTTCCACACCAAAGAAAACTATGGACCAGAATTTATCCAAGAGGCCGGGAATTTGCCCAATAATTTTAATTCTGCAAAACTAGTAGTCGATCGTACAGGGGAGAGAATCTGCCTTTGTACAGGAATGGAATAGGACATGATAATTGGCGACCACCCCTGCAGAAAGTCATCAATTCTCTTCTCGGAGGCATCTTGTAAATGATATGATTCAAAGATAACTTGTCCTTGAATTTCTTTAAGGACCCTCGAAAGGCTCGGCACTGTGTTCGCCTTCCAATTTATAAGTATAAGGTGACGAACCGCCAAGATGATCGTATTCAAGATACGAATCAAATGAGAATGACTACTATCAGGAAGAGTAAACAATAAAACCACATCCTGTAATGCTAAAGAAACATTTATGTCGTAGAGAGCATTAAACCAAAAAACTATTTTAAGCCATAACTGATTAATTTTGGGACAGAACCAGAACATATGGAATAAATCCGCATTTAGATTAGAGCATCGTGGACAATTACTTGGGCTTGAGGAAAAAAAAAATTTCACTTTAAGCGGGTGCATGTAAAAATTATTCAAGAGCTTCATGTGCGACTCTTTCCAGCTCATGGATACCCTGCATTTATTTAACATATTAAAACTCTGAATAACCCTCTCATTACCACACTCCGGAATAACTGGGTATAACCAGTTACTAATCTTAACAGATACTTTTCACTTTGTTTAGAGAGCATGATATCATACATTAGGGAAATGGATGAGATACCAGATTTAAATGTTTTAATTAGAATTCTGATGTCTGACCACTCTGCCATCACTCTGAACAACCAATTCTGATTATGCACAAAATGACGGATCTGAAAATAGGCGAACAAATCTGATCTGGGAAGATCGTAAGCTTGAAATAAAAATTCAGCTGTGTGTATCGACCTATCAGCCCCCAATAGTTGCTTAACTAAGAATAAACCATTATTTTCCCAGGATATAAATACCTTTTGATGAATACCAGGTATAAAATTAGGGTTTCCTCGAATAGGGAGGAAATCCGAAAAAGAGGGTTCTATCCCCAGATAGCCGCAAAACTTATGCCATGCTATGACAATATTTTTAAATGACATCATTCTACAAATATTAGACGGAAGTTGTCTGGGATTACAATGTAGAATAGCTTTTAGCGAAAAAGGACGAATATAAAATGCTTCTTCTTGATAATCCGCTATTAAATTGGTTTCAGCAACCCAGTCTAGGGCAAATTTTACCAATGTCCCTATCTTATACAGCTTGATATCGGGCAATGCCAGACCTCCATAGTTAACTTTCTGCATGAGCTTAGCCAATGCAATCCTGTTTTTTTTTATCTCTCCAGATAAATTTAGAAAAATAGCCGTATAACTTTTTTATATCTGAATTAGATATGAAAATAGGTAGATTTTGTAACACATAAAGAAGGCACGGAAAGATAATCATTTTTATTAAATTTACCTTCGCAGAAATTGACAGCGGGAAGGACGCCCAAAGCTGAAGATCTACTTTGATTTTTTTCAAATAATGAGGCATAGTTTGCAGCATATCATAACTTGGGGTTTTTATGCAACTCTAACTCCAGGTATTTAATTGTTTTCACGACTTTAAATGGAATGTTTCCTGCACAAGGTGAGCTGTTACCCACATACATAAGTTCACTTTTATCCAGGTTCACCATGTAACCAGAGAACGAACTGAACTCCGCGTGAAGTTGCAAAATCACTGCGATGGATTGATGTACATTTCCTACAAATAATAAAATATCATCTGCATATAGCAGGGTCTTTAAACAGAAAGAGCCTAGTGAGATACCCATCAACACCTCTTGAAATCTAATCGCCAATGGTTCTACTGCCACATTAAACAGAAGAGGGGATAATGGGCATCCTTGTCTAGTGCCACGTTGTAAAATTATCTATGGAGAGCGAATTCCATTGACTACTAGATAAGAAATGGGGTTGGAATAGATTTTATGAATATATTGAATGAAATTACCAGCAAACCCAAAATTTTCCAGGGCTCGAAATAGATGTTCCCAAACAATGGAATCAAAGGCCTTAACTGTGTCTAAGGTCAAAACAGCTGAATCTGAAATTACAGCCTTATTGGACTCTGACTCCAGATTCCACATATAATCCAAAAATGCAGTGACCTTACGAATATTCCTGGTCGAGTTTCTTGATGACATAAAACCAGTCTGGTCCTGGTGAATCAGATTCTGTAAACAAACATAAAATCTAGCTGCAATAATCCCCGCCAATATTTTATAATCAGTGTTGAGCACTGATATTGGCCTATAAGAGGCCGGATCTTCAGGATTCTTACTCTTTTTTTTTAATATAAGTGAGATATTTGCAGCGGCAAAATGCTGTGAGATAGCCTTCTCAGTTAAATAATAATTGTTATATAAGACCTCTAAAAAAGACAGCAATTCATCTTTTAAGGATTTATAAAATTCGTCAGGGAGCCCATCTGGGCCAGCTGCTTTGTTCAATTTAAGTTTATCGATGGCGATGCTGATTTTGGGTAATCGGCTGGTTCAACACTGCTAGCTCATTGACTTGAATTTTAGGGATATTAATTTTGGACTAGAAAATTCTTTGGTTTTCTTGGTCAATACTGATTGCAGAATATAGTTGTAGAAATTTCCCCTGGTTTAAAAAGCCTGTCCTCCCCATTTTTAATGACTGCAATGAGGTTCTTCTTTTTTCTATTCTTGGTAAAACGTGCCAAATACTTTGCAGAACACCCTTGGAAACTCTTGAACTTTAAGTTCAATCTTGCCTCTTCCTCCTGAGATTTTTGTCTCAAAAATACCTCTCTTTCATTTCTGGCCTCAAGATATAGTGACCAATTTGTTGGAGAGGGATCCAAGTGAACATTCCTATAGGCTACCCTAACTTTATTAGCAAATAGACTCCCCTGCTCCTTGATCTTTTTGGAACGAGTGCTCATATACGTGATAATTTCTCCCCGTACCACAGCTTTAGCTGCTTCCCAAAAAATCTCCACCTTCTGTCTATACTCCGAATTAAATAGAGCATACTCATGCAATAAATGTTTAATCCAGGATGTAAATCTTGGATTAGCATATAAAAAACGGGGGAAACAAAAAGCAGGACCAGGTAAGTCACTCCCCTGTGCTCTGGCCAGAAACAATGAGATGACAGCGTGATCAGACAACACAAATTCACCGATTCCGGCTTTAGATTGATATATAGTTAATGATTCCGAAATTAGAAAAAGGTTGATCCTGGAAAAGGTCCTATGAGCCTTCGATTCGCACGTAAAAGCTCTAGATAAGAGGTTCTGAATTCGCCAGATATCAATTAGACCAAATTTATTGCAAAATCTTTTGAAATATTTGGCATTTTTCTTGTATTCTACCAGATTCTTTTTAGAAAAACGATCCAATTCTGGACACATAGTCATGTTGAAATCCCCGCATAGAATTAAATTTTCCCTTTGAAATGGGAATATTTTGTTTTGGATCTGATCCCAAAATATACTTAAATTTGTTAGGGGCATAAATATTGCAAAAAATATATTTTACACTGTTAATCATAACTTGAAGTACAATATAACGAGCATTGGGATCTATTTCAACATTAATAATTCTATAATGTAAGTCTTTATGAAATAACACCGCCACTCCACGTTTTTTAACAGGACTAGAGGAGGAGATTACCTCGCCAACCCACTTAATTTTAAGCTTAGCAGCTTCAATTCCATCAAAGTGGGTTTCCTGTAAAAAAAACAAATCTGGCTTTTCTTTGGCAAGCGTCTTAATAATTAGTTTACGCTTCCCTGGAAAGGAGATCCCTCCCACGTTCCATGATAATATTTTAAATCCAACTTCCATTATCTAATCTCCTTACCCGCAGCTGATATAATCATATACTGGGAAAGGAACAATGGCGGGGGGGGGAGTGGAGAGAGAGAAGATGAAGAGGGAGAGAAAAAATAAAAAAATAAAATAAAAAACAAAACCAAGTACCAGATAACTCTCTACTTGTACTTTATCTTTAAACATAATAAAAAACTCCACATATCTCCTGAGAGAATAAAATACGAATACTGTATACATCTGTGCATATAAACAAATAAAAACATTGATCTGAGAAAAAAACAAACTACCTGCTGCCCATTGTCCTACTCTAGTTCCTAAATTTCTTTAAGATTCTAAAGTCTTCATATATTCTTTGATCTCTGCGACTTGATTAAAAGTCAATTTAACCCCCTTATTCTTGACAATAATTTTGGCTGGATAAAACAGGCTGGTTTTAATGCCTCTGCTGATCAACTGAGAACAATAAGGGGCCATGAGTCTTCTCCGCGTGGAAGTCTCCGCCGAGAAATCTTGGAACAGCAAAATCTTGCTGTTCCCAAATACCAAAGTACCCGCATTCTTAGCTAACTTCAATATCTCTAACTTGTCCTGAAACTTGAGTAGCTTGAAAATACACATCCTAGGTTTCACCGGGCCCGCAGCTGAATCTCTTCTAGGACCTATTCTGTGCGCCCTCTCAATTGCTAAGGGTAGAGAATGGGCTGCTATGCCAATGGCCTGAGGGAGAGTAATAGAAAAGAATTTGATTAGGTCATCGAACTCTTGGGATTCAGGAAGACCTATGACCCTGATGTTGTTACGCCTGGAGCGATCTTCAAGATCCTCCAGGTGTAGCTGCATACTGTTTAATTTGGCCTCTTGGGCTTGAATAATGCCCTCTTGGGCTGTCGCCCTGTCTTCTAGTGAGGAGATTCTATTTTCCGCTTCCCCAATACGAATTAAAAACTGCTTGACCTCAGCTGAAAGGGAGGCTCTCTCAGTAGAGATAACTCCCAGTTCTTTCTTTATCCCCTCAAATTGGGGGGAAAAATGCCTGTGAGTTGGCCAATCAGAACCTGGGTGTCTATAACAGCTGATACATTCTCTGATGAAGAATCAATACTAGTGTCACCCAACTTAGTATTCCTTTTATCCCTAGATTTTACAGGCATTTTAGGTGAATTATTTTTAGCGTGCGTTACAAACTTTTCCATTAAGGAGAAAACAAAGTGACCAAAAACTCCAAATTCTTTTGGAAGGGAATCCACAAACACTCAAAATAAAAACCCTTCTTTTTTTTTCCTTTTTTGTTTCTTTTTTTTTATGTGGAAAAGTAACTATACAATGTCTTAAATCAGCTTATGAATAAAAAAAAATAAAAAAATCAAATAAGTAGTGGATTAGAAAGAAAGAGTACTGTGCCTTGTATGTACAATCTGTGAACGTGAAGTGCTGTGGGCCTAGGCCCCAAAGAAAAGAAAAAAAGAAAAACAAATGCAATGCCTGAAAACTACTAAAGGGAAAAATAATAAACAGATAAGTTAGATTCTATACCTAGAACATCTGGAAATAGCCCAGTATTCTGCAGCTAATGGTGTACACAAAATATTGGTCAGAATGTACCTTGCAAAATAAGAATAAATACAATATCTGACCTGCAAGAGCCCCTTAAATCTAACATAGATGGGTTATTATATTGACATTCAGATTTAAACAATGAGAATTCTAAACCACCATAAATGAGCAGCCAAAAACAAAACCATGCACTTAGGGCAACAATTGCATAGCCTTTAGGTGGGCCAAAGTTCCTGGATGTAGGATGAAGTGACTGGGGAGTAACTTAGTAAAGTCCCCTCCTGATACTGGAGCACCAAAAACAATAGCTATATTAGGACCATCAGCCTGCTAGGAGCGATGAAAAAGCAATACCCAAAGTATATCGTCCTCCTATAGGGCTTTAAGGGCACAACCAGGATTTCACAGCAGGCAAAATAAAGGGTAATACTTTGATATAGCTCAGATCCCTTATGTTCATATAGTTCCTCCAGCAAACCACACTGAGGTTAATTTGGACAGTCTTTATGTCCCAAGCAGACTAAGATAAAGTGAGAGATAATACAAAAATACTTGTGGAGCCGAAGCGGTAGTTCTGGGCCAGAGATTCTTGCAGCTTGAATGTACTTGTATTGTTCAGCTCACCCAGGATACCTTCTAGTGCCTCTTCCATGCACCTGTGGTATATCCAACACTGCTACTTGTATCTGGGGCTAAACGCTGCTAACCTGCAGGAGTGCGATGTTCGAATTCCTCCGCTCTTCCGCCTGACAACCTGCCAGCCCTCCAATCAGTGCGCATCACACACGCTCTCCTCAGCGTTACCGGTAGAGCAGTCACTCAGCGCCACCACCACTGCTACCTTGGTAGCTCCACTCCGCCGTGACCAGGCCTCCTCCCCGGCTACACCACAGCTCCGTTTCAAGGGAGGGACAGCGGGCCAGTCAGGTCCAATCCGGATTTGTGGAAATGAGTAGGTAAAATTTAATTTTCTCGTGGGTTTGTATCTCACCAATGAAACAGCTTAGATGCGGTATCCCGCGACACAGATGGCCAATTTGGTTTCCCTTCCAGCAGGCGATATCCTTGCCACGCTGTGCGCCCCGGACCTCAAGGTAACATGGGGCAAAGAGTGAAGGCTAGAATAGCAGCCATCGGCCAGGACGCCGACCAGGAGCACCTTGTGTCAGAGCTCCGCCTTCTCACCGGAAACCATGGCAGAGTCTTTCTAACCTTCTCTGGAACCAGAAACCTAACCTTCTCTGAAATCCTAATAACCTCAATATATAATTAGAAAGCTCATACCACATCCAAAAATTCTCAAAGAATTCGTCAGGATTAGGACACAAAGAAGGAACAACAATGTCTCTACTAATGTTGTTCAAATTCACAACCTTAGGAAAAAAAGAAGTCCACAAAACAACTTATCTAAATGAAAAAATCAGATAAGGAAACAGAGAGCTGATAAATCAAGAGATAGTCAAAAGAAACAACACTTTCTAAGAAAGTAGATAATCGTCAAAGAAAATATAGGCTCAAAAGAAAGAGCCTGTAAAGTCTTTAAACCAAATAAGACTCGAAAAAGGAGAAATTAATAAATGAACAGGCTTGATACCAACCAAAGCCTGAACAAAACAGTGAATATCAGGAAGTTTAAACAATCTTTCTAGGAAATAAAACAGAAAGAACAGATATTTGTCCCTTCAAAAAATTTGCAGACAAACTTATCCAAACCATCCTGAAAAAACTGCAAAATCCTAGGAATTCTAAAAGAATGCTAAGAGAATTTATGAGAAAACCATACATTATAGGTTTTCCAAACCTGATAATACATGTTCCTTGAAACAGACTTATAAACCTGCAACATAGTGATAAAAACTAAGTCAGAGAAACCTCTATGACTAAACCAGGGACGAAACTACAGGGGGTGCAGAGGTGGCAATTGCGACTGGGCCCCCAAGGGTGGGGGCCCAGCTTAAATTTTTTTTTTTTTTAACAATAAAAAATGTTGACCTGCCACTGCCTACACTGATATCATGTGAGTGTGACATGATGCTTCACTAGTGTCTCTGACTACAGGGGTTAGTGTTTCTGTTTTACCCATTGTGTGCGTATGTATGTATGTGACTGTGTGTGTATTTATGCATGTGTGTGTGTGTATATTTATGGAAGCAGCAAATTACAGACCTTGTTACTACAGCATGGGGGGCGGGGGTAAACAGTGTCAGTCTATACAGTACCACTATACACAGTATGGGGGGCTGAACCATGTCACAAACTACTGTGGTCACTTTATAAAGTACTGGGACGGGTAGGGTCAGGCCAGCCATCTCACTGACAGATTACAGACTGTGTCACTGACTCACTATATACAGTACTGGTGGGTTAAACAGTGTCACTACGTACAGTAATATGGGGTCAGACCATCTCACAGACTATGGGCACAGGGTACCTCCTTTTGCAGACATGTAATCTGATTCACTTTTTTTTCTGTGTTAAATGTAAAAAAAAAAAAAAGACGTATCAAATTCACTCTTTTTTTCTTGGGGGGGGGTTGGGGGGCCCTTCTTAGATTCTTGCACCTGGGCCCTGTGGCTCCTAGTTACGCCTCTGGACTAAACACTAATCAATTTCCATACGATCAAATTAGTAATTTGAGATCCCGATGGAAAAATAGCCCCTGGCCAAAGAGAAAGCAGCCAAGGATGGCAACTGGACATCTGAACAAGATCCACATACCAAACCTGTGAGGCCATGCTGATGCTATCAGAAACTGTCAGGGTGCCAGGAATCAGAGTGAGACAAGAAGTGCAAAAATAATCACACCTTTATTAATAGAAAAAAAAAATAATAAAAAGTCCACAAGTCAAATAACAAGCCAGGAATCAAAACCAGAGCTGGTAGTCAGACGAGCCAAGCCAGGAGCCAAAGCGACTAGTCAGACGAGCCGAGTCAGGAACCAGGAGAACAGCAGATTCTGGAACAAGCCAGGGATCAGGAACCAGGAAGGACGTCAGAGAGCCATGTAATACACAGGAGCTCTCACAAACAGGTCTGAGACAACGCAAGGACAAAGCATACTGAACAGAGGCCCTTTAAATAATAAGTGATTACATCACAATTCTGAGACTGCACCCTGTCTCATATGGATGATGTACACCAGTCTGGCCATAAAAGGAAGTGCAGGAAATGAGCAGCATCACACAGTATGCACCACAGTCAGCAAGAGAGGTGAGTAAAATGGCTGCCAGCAGTACATGGCAAACAAAGCAGGGAAAAAAACCATGACAGTACCCTCCCCTCAACAACCCCTTCCCCACGGGAGGACAAAAGGCTTATTGGGGAAATGGGCATGGAAGGCACGGAGGAGGGCAGGAGCATGAACATCAGAGAAGGGAACCCATGAACGTTCCTCCGGACCGTAGCCCCTCCAGTGAACCAAATACTGTACGCAGCCCCTGGACATACGAGAGTCAATAATGCTGCTGACCTCATACTCCTGATGGTTGTCAACAAAGATAGGACGAGGACAAGGCAACACAGTGGTAAACCGATTACAAACCAATGGTTTCAAGAGGGAGACATGAGAAACATTGGAGATGTGCATTGGGGAGGAAGTTCAAGAGCGTAGGCCACAAGATTGACCCGTCAGAGTATTAGAAAAGGACCAACATAACAGGGAGCCAGTTTATTGGAATGCACACAAAGGTTCAGGACAGCCAAACTCTCTCACCAACCTGGTAGAAAGGTGCAGGCCGATGCCTATGATTAGCCTGGAACTTTTGGCGCTGCATAGAACGATGAAGGCAATCCTGAATTTGCACCCACGTGGAACGGAGTTGCCGGAGATGCTCCTCTAAAGCCGGAATACCCTGAGACATGAATGAATCGGGCAACAAGGATGGTTGAAACCCATAATTCGCCATGAATGGGGATAACTTGGAGGAAGCATTAATAGCACTATTACGAGCAAACTCTGCCCAAGGTAACAGATCTTGTACCTTGCTGAATGGAAAGGATTCGTTTAGCAGCAGAGGAGGAGCAAGCCGGAACATCAAATACCCTTCTAAAGGAGGCCACAAATTCAGGGTAATTTGAAATCACAGGTTTATTAGTCTCCCACAAAGGATTAGCCCAGGCAAGAGCTGTGTCAGAGAGTAAAGAGATAAGAAATCCCACTTTAGCTCTGTCAGAGGGAAACGCCTGAGGTAACATCTCAAAGTAAATGCCCACCTGGTTAAAAAACCCTCTGCACTGATTAGGATCACCTCCATATCGCTGAGGCAGAGGTGCAGAACCGGACATGCTCCTGGTAGGACTAGGTGCAGCAAAAGAAACAGGAGCAGCCCTAACTTGCGGGACAGTTTGGTCCAAATGTGCAGTGCGTGTCAGCAGGGTTTGCAGGGCTAGTGCAAATTGATCCAAACGGTGATCCTGTTCATCCAGGTGCATACACAGAAAAACATAATTTATGTAAGAACTTTACTGATAAATTAATTTCTTTCATATTGGCAAGAGTCCATGAGCTAGTAAAGTATGGAATATACATTCCTAAAAGGAGGGGGCAAAAGTTCCCAAACATCAAATGCCTATAAATACACCTCCCACCACACCCCACAAATCAGTTTAACGAATAGCCAAGTAGTGAGGTGATAACAAAAAGGAGTAAAAAAGCATACAAAAAGAGGAACTGGAAATATAATTGTGCTTTTATATATATAAAAAAACACCATAAAAAGGGTGGGCCTCATGGACTCTTGCCAATATGAAATAAATTAATTTATCAGGTAATTTCTTACATAAATTATGTTTTCTTTCATGTAATTGGCATGAAAGTGAACCAAATACTGTACACGGCCCCTGGACATACGAAAGTCAATAATGCTACTGACCTCATACTCCTCATGGTTGTCAACAAAGATAGGATGGGGACAAGGCAACACAGTGGTAAACCGATTACAAACCAATGGTTTTAAGAGGGAGACATGAAAAACATTGGAGATGCACATTGCAGGAGGAAGGTCAAGAGCGTAGGTCACAAGATTGACCTGTCGGAGTATTCGAAAAGGATCAACATAACGGGGAGCCAGTTTATTGGAAGGCACACAAAGGTTCAAGTTGCGGGAGGACAGCCAAACTCTCTCACCAACCTGGTAGGAAGGCGCGGGCAGACGCCTACGATCAGCCTGGAACTTTTGTCGCTGCATAGAACGATGAAGGCAATCCTGAATCTGCACCCACGTGGAACGGAATACCCTGAGACATGAATGAATCGGGCAACAAGGATGGTTGAAACCCATAATTTGCCATGAACGGGGATAACTTGGAGGAAGCATTAATAGCACTATTACGAGCAAACTCTGCCCAAGGTAACAGATCTTGTACCTTGCTGAATGGATATGAGTCGTTTAGCCTCAGAGGAGGAGCAAGCCGGAACATCAAATACCCTTCTAAAGAAGGCTACAAATTCAGGGTAATTTGAAATCACAGGTTTATTAGTCTCCCACAACAATTATGGCAGGTAAAGGTGGATTATTAGCACCATCAGGATTCATGGCCAGATGAGCCGAGTCAGGAACCAGGAGAACAGCAGAGTCAGGAACAAGCCAGGGATCAGGAACCAGGAGGGACGTCAGATAGCCATAAAAATACACAGGAGCTCTCACAAACAGGTCTGAGACAATGCAAAGGCAAGGCATACTGAACAGAGGCCCTTTAAATAATAAGTGATGACATCACAATTCTGAGACTGCATCCTGTCTCACACGGATGATGTACACCAGTCTGGCCATAAAAGGAAGTGCAGGAAATGAGCAGCATCACACAGTATGCACCAGAGTCAGCAAGAGAGGTGAGTAAAATGGCTGCCAGCAGCACATGGCAAACAAAGCAGGGAAAAAAACCTGACAGAAACACATGAGACTGTTCCAATATGATCTTGGAAGGCACCCTTGGAAGAAAAAAACAGAGGCGGAAAGATGTAGTCAGGTTGCAAAACCAAGACACTGCTAATGCATCCACCATTTCTGCCTGAGGATCCCTGGACCTGAAAAGGTACCTGGGAAATTGAGAAAGCACATCTGTATAGAGATACCACTCTCCCGGATGTAAAGACTGACGGCTGAGATAATCCCCATCCCAAATGTCTAAACCTGAGATAAAAATCGTAGAAATTAGACAGGAGATTAAATCCATCTAAGTATGTATTCAAGATACTTCTTAATTGCTAAGGAACTGTGAGTCTCTATTTAAAGATTGACATATGCCACAGTTGTGATATTGTCTGTCTGAAAGCAAAATGAAAAGTTCTCTCCTAAAAGAGGCCAAGCCTGAAAGAGCTCTGAAAACTGCACAGAGTTCTAAAATATTGATTGGAAACCTCTCCTCTTGAAGTTTCCAAACCCCTTGTGCTGTCAGAGACCCTCAGACTGCTCCGCAACCTGTAAGACTTGTATCCATTAAGAATACAGTCCAGGAAGGACGAACAAAAGGAGGCAACCTGAATAAAATGATGATAGTCTAATCACCAAAACAGAGAGTTGAGTGTTAGGATTTAATAATATAAACTGTGATATCTGGAAACAATACCTGCACTATTGATTCAGTATGCAAAGCAAAAGAGGTCTCAGTTGAAAAACGAGCAAAGGGAACCATGCCCGATGCTACAGTTATGAGACCTTAAACTTTCATGCACATAACCACTGAAAGGAATGTTCTAGACAGAAAGTTAGACAGGCTAACGCCAATTACAATTGACTTTTGTCTGATAAAGACAAAGTCATGAACACAGAACCATCTAGAAACCCAAAGAGGTGAGCCTTGTCTGAGGAATCACGAAACTCTTAGGTAAATTAAATCCTCTAACCATGTCTTGAAGAAACAAAACTAGTTGATTCATGAGAGATTCCAATAAATGAAAAGATTAAGCGAATACCAAGATACCATCCAAATAAGGAAACATCACAATACCCTACTGTTCTATTACAGAAAGAAGGGCACCCCGAACCTTTGAAAAGATTCATAAAGCTGTCGCTAGACCAAATGGAAAAGAGTCAAATTGGTAAAAGCTTATCTAAAAAAGAGAATCTCAGAATACACAAGTGGTCTGAATGAAATAAAATACGATTATAAGCATCCTGTAAAATGGAGTGGACATAAAATGACCTTGCTGAACAAAAAGGCATAATAGTACTTATAATCGCCAACTTGAAAGTTGAGACTCTAACAAAACAATATAAAGTCTTCAGATCCAAAGATTGGACTGAATAAACCTTTCTTCTTTGGGACAAAGAATAGAATTGAATAGAAACCCAATCCCTGTTCCTGCTAAAGAACTGGTATAATCAATCCTGAAAAAAATTGGTGTACTGAGAAAGAAAGATTTTTCCCATAGAAGGTCTCATTCTAAAAATCTATTCAAACCCTAAGAATAAAATAGATTTTGGACTCAGTTCATCCAAAAACAATCTAATCTGCCCCCCACCAGAAGGACTGGTCTGAGAACCGCACCTTCATGCAGACTAGTAACTAGTAATTATATTGTGTTTTTCTCCCAGAAGGATACAAAAAAACGCTTTTCAGTGCTTACACTCAGAGTTAACCAAATTAGCAGCTGATAAAAGAGTTGTTATTATTACCCAAATAAATGGAACACAATAAATTGACCTCAAAAGGCCGAAGGGCTGTATTAACCCTGCCGGGATATGAATCTATGACCCTTGGATCTAGAATAAGTGTTTGTAGTCAGGACATTCACCAACTGATCTACATCACCGGACTGGTAAAGGTGTGTGTTCAGAGCACCTCAATTACCGGACTAAAAGTAGGGCAGAAAAAACTCTAAACCTCCAAATAGTGGAGATAATATAAATAAAAAAAATTATTATCCTAAAAAGCTAGAGATAATAAAAAAATATTTGAAATCATAATAATAGATATAGCAAACATAATAAAATGAATACATCAAAAGTAAATAAACAGAGTTATATACTTGAGAATATAAAATTGCTTATGCTAACTGTTCAACAAAAGGTTGAGAGAACAGTAATGTCAACCACAGATAAAGCTGAGCTAAAAATATAAACAGTATGTGAATATGCTCTACTAAGGTTATATTCAAACTCTAAAGAATCCTAAAAACAAGTACCAATTTCCATAGAAATAGTAGTACAGTCCCAAAAGGGAATCAGGATAAACCATTCTTTAGAACATAATAGAGATAGTATCTTGAAAAGGAAAAAACCTCAGGAGCAAAATTAAAATCTTAAAATACAGATTTTAAAATAACATACGGCTAGATTACGAGTTCTGCGTTATGAGCGGTGCGGTGCTAACTTTCACGTTATTGTCACCACAAAATTACCTACAGGTTTACAAAAACCCGGCGTTATCAGGCAAAAAGTGAGCGTAGAGCAAAATTGAGCTCCATACCGCACTCCAATACCAGCACTGCTGAAAGCTGCAGTAAGCTGGTTTTTACGTGCTTGTGCATGATTTCCCCATAAACATCAATGGGGAGAGCCGGCTGAAAAAAAGTTTAACACCTGCAAAAAAGCAGCGTAAAGCTCTGTAACACAGCCCCATTGATTCCTATGGGGAAACTAAATTTATGTGTATACCTAACACCCTAACATGAACCCCAAGTCTAAAAACCCCTAGTATTACACTTATTAGCTCCTAATCTGCCGCCCGACATCGCTGACACCTACATTATACTTATTAACCCCTAATCTGCCGCTCCGGACATCACCGTCACTATAATAAATACACTGCTCAAAAAAATAAAGGGAACACTTAAACAACACAATGTAACTCCAAGTCAATCACACTTCTGTGAAATCAAACTGTCCACTTAGGAAGCAACACTGAGTGACAATCAATGTCACATGCTGTTGTGCAAATGGGATAGACAACAGGTGGAAATTATAGGCAATTCGCAAGACACCCCCAATAAAGGAGTAGTTCTGCAGGTGGTGACCACAGACCACTTCTCAGTTCCTATGCTTTCTGGCTGATGTTTTGGTCACTTATGAATGCTGGCTGTGCTTTCACTCTAGTGGTAGCATGAGACGGAGTCTACAACCCACACAAGTGGCTCAGGTAGTGCAGCTCATCCAGGATGGCACATCAATACGAGCTGTGGCAAGAAGGATTGCTGTGTCTGTCAGCGTAGTGTCCAGAGCATGGAGGCGCTACCAGGAGACAGGCCAGTACATCAGGAGACGTGGAGGAGGCCATAGGAGGGCAACAACCCAGCAGCAGGACCGCTACCTCCGCCTTTGTGCAAGGAGGAACAGAAGGAGCACTGCCAGAGGCCTGCAAAATGACCTCAAGCAGGCCACAAATGTGCATGTGTCTGCTCAAACAGTCAGAAACAGACTCCATGAGGGGGGTATGAGGGCCCGACGTCCACAGGTGGGGGTTGTGCTTACAGCCCAACACCATGCAAGACGTTTGGCATTTGCCAGAGAACACCAAGATTGGCAAATTCGCCACTGGCGCCCTGTGCTCTTCACAGATGAAAGCAGGTGCACACTGAGCACATTTGACAGACGTGACAGTCTGGAGATGCCGTGGAAAACGTTCTGCTGCCTGCAACATCCTCCAGCATGGCCGGTTTGGCAGTAGGTCAGTAATGGTGTGGGGTGGCATTTCTTTGAGGGGCCGAACAGCCCTCCATGTGCTCTCCAGAGGTAGCCTGACTGCCATTAGGTATCGAGATGAGATCCTCAGACCCCTTGTGAGACCATATGCTGGTGCAGTTGGCCCTGGGTTCCTCCTAATGCAAGACAATGCTAGACCTCATGTGGCTGGAGTGTGTCAGCAGTTCCTGCAAGACGAAGGCATTGATGCTATGGACTGGCCCACCCGTTCCCCAGACCTGAATCCAATTGAGCACATCTGGGACATCATGTCTCGCTCCATCCACCAACTTCACGTTGCACCACAGACTGTCCAGGAGTTGGTGGATGCTTTAGTCCAGATCTGGGAGGAGATCCCTCAGGAGACCATCTGCCACCTCATCAGGAGCATGCACAGGCGTTGTAGGGAGGTCATACAGGCACGTGGAGGCCACACACACTACTGAGCCTCATTTTGACTTGTTTTAAGGACATTACATCAAAGTTGGATCCGCTTGTAGTGTGTTTTTCTACTTTAATTTTGAGTGTGACTCCAAATCCAGACCTCCATGGGTTAAAAAATTTGATTTCCATTTTTTAATTTTTGTGTGATTTTGTTGTCAGCACATTCAACTATGTAAAGAACAAAGTATTTAATTAGAATATTTAATTCATTCAGATCTAGGATGTGTTATTTTAGTGTTCCCTTTATTTTTTTGAGCAGTGTATATTAACGCCTAAACCGCCAGACTCCCACATCGCAAACACTGGTTAAATATAAATAACCCCTGATCTGCCGCCCCTAACATCGCCGCCACCTACCTACATTTATTAACCCCTAATCTGCCACCCCCAACATCACCGCCACTATACTAAAGTTATTAACCCCTAAACCTAAGTCTAACCCTAACCCTAAAACCCCATAACTTAAATATAATTAAAATAAATCTAAATAAAACCTACTATTAATAACTAAGACAGGTTTTATTTTTATTTCACAGGCAAGTTTGTATTTATTTTAACTAGGTAGAATAGTTACTAAATAGTTATTAACTATTTACTAACTACCTAGCTAAAATAAATACAAATTTACCTGTAAAATAAAATCTAACCTGTCTTACACTAACACCACACTGCAATTAAATCAATTACCTAAATTAAATACAATTACCTAAATTACAAAAAAAAAACCAGTAAATTAAACAAAATAAAAAATAAAATCAGATATTTAAACTAATTACACCTAATCTAACAGCTCTATCAAAATAAAATAAAAAAACCCTAGCCTACAATAAACTACCAATAGCCCTTAAAAGGGCCTGCTGCGGGGCATTTCCCCAAAGAAATCAGCTCTTTTACCTGTAAAAAAAATGCAAACAACCCCCCAACAGTAAAACCCACCACCCACACAACCAACCCCCCAAATAAAATCCTAACTAAAAGAACCTAAGCTCCCCATTGCCCTGAAAAGGGCATTTAGATGGGCATTGCCCTTAAAATGGCATTTAGCTCTTTTTCAAGTGCCCAAACCCTAATCTAAAAATAAAACTTACCCAATAAACCCTTAAAAAAACCTTACACTATAACCCCCGAAGATTCACTTACAGTTTTGAAGACCGGACATCCATCCTCAATGAAGCCGGGAGAAGTCTTCATCCAAGCCGGCAGAAGTGGTCCTTCAGACGGGCAGAAGTCTTCATCCAGATGGCATCTTCTATCTTCATCCATCCGGCGCGGCTCCATCGTCAAGACATCCGGCGCGGAGCATCCTCTACAATCAACGTCTTCTTGCAGAATGAAGGTTCCTTTAAATTACATCATCCAAGATGGCATCCCTTGAATTCCGATTGGCTGATAGAATTCTATCAGCCAATCGGAATTAAAGGTGAAAAAATCATATTGGCTGATGCAATCAGCCAATAGTATTGATCTTCAATCCTATTGGCTGATACAATCAGCCAATAGGATTGAGCTCGCATTCTATTGGCTGATTGGAACAGCCAATAGAATGCAAGCTCAATCCTATTGGCTTGATTTTTTCACCTTTAATTCCGATTGGCTGATAGAATTCTATCAGCCAATCGGAATTCAAGGGACGCCATTTTGGATGACGTCACTTAAAGGAACCTTCATTCTTCAGTCGCTGTGGAAAGAAGAGGATGCTCAGGGCCGGACGTCTTGAAGATGCAGCAGCTCCGCACCAGATGGATGAAGACTTCTGCCCGTCTGGAGGACCACTTCTGCTGGTTTGGATGCAGACTTTTCCCGGCTTCGTTGAGGACTTCTTGCCACTTGAAGACTCCTGGCTTCGTTGAGGATGGATGTCCAGTCTTCAAAACTGTAAGTGGATCTTCGGGGTTAGTGTTAGGTTTTTTAAGGGTTTATTGGGTGGGTTTTATTTTTAGATTATGGTTTGGGCACTTGAAAAAGAGCTAAATGCCCTTTTAAGGGCAATGCCCTTCCAAATGCCCTTTTCAGGGCAATGGGGAGCTTAGGTTTTTTTAGTTAGGATTTTATTTGGGGGGGTTAGTTGTGTGGGTGGGGGGTTTTACTGTTGGGTGGTTGTTTGTATTTTTTTTTACAGGTAAAAGAGCTGATTTCTTTGGGGCAATGCCCCGCAAAAGACCCTTTTAAGGGCTATTGGTAGTTAAGTTTAGGCTAGGGTTTTTTTATTTTTAGGGGGCTTTTTTTATTTTGATAGGGCTATTAGATTAGGTGTAATTAGTTTAAATATCTGATAATTTCTTTTTTTATTTTGTGTAATTTAGTGGGGTTTTTTTTTTGTAATTTAGGTAATTGTATTTAATTTAGGTAATTGATTTTATTGTAGTGTAATGTTAGGTGTTAGTGTAAGCCAGGTTAGGTTTTATTTTGCAGGTAATTTTTTATTTATTTTAGCTAGGAAGTTAGTAAATAGTTAATAACTATTTAGTAACTATTCTATCTAGTTAAAATAAATACAAAACAAAATGTATGCTTACCTGATAAATTTATTTCTCTTGTGGTGTATCCAGTCCACGGATCATCCATTACTTGTGGGATATTCTCCTTCCCAACAGGAAGCTGCAAGAGGATCACCCACAGCAGAGCTGTCTATATAGCGCCTCCTCTAACTGCCACTACCAGTCATTCGACCGAAGACAAGCAAGAGAAAGGAGAAACCATAGGGTGCAGTGGTGACTGTAGTTTAAAAATAAAACACACCTGCCTTAAAATGACAGGGCGGGCTGTGGACTGGATACACCACAAGAGAAATAAATTTATCAGGTAAGCATAAATTTTGTTTTCTCAGGTAAGGTGTATCCAGTCCACGGATCATCCATTACTTGTGGGATACCAATACCAAAGCTATAGGACACAAATGAAGGGAGGGACAAGACAGGTGCTTAAACGGAAGGCACCACTGCGTGCAAAACCTTTCTCCCAAAAATAGCCTCCGAAGAAGCAAAAGTATCAAATTTATAGAATTTAGAAAAAGTATGAAGCGAAGACCAAGTCGCCGCCTTACAAATCTGTTCAACGGAAGCCTCATTCTTAAAAGCCCATGTGGAAGCTACCGCTCTAGTAGAATGAGCTGTAATCCTTTCAGGAGGCTGCTGGCCAGCAGTCTCATAAGCTAAGCGTATTATACTCCTTAGCCAAAAAGAAAGAGAAGTTGCCGAAGCCTTTTGGCCTCTCCTCTGTCCAAAGTAGACAACAAACAATGCAGATGTTTGATGAAAATCTTTACTAGCTTGTAAATAAAACTTTTAAGCACAAACCACGTCAAGATTGTGTAAAAGACGTTCCTTCTTTGAAGAAGGATTAGGACACAGTGATGGTACAACAATCTCCTGATTGATATTTTTATTAGATACCACCTTAGGTAGAAAACCAGGTTTGGTACGTAACACTACCTTATCGGAATGAAAAATGAGATAAGGAGAATCACATTGTAAAGCAGATAACTCCGAAACTCTTCGAGCCGAAGAGATAGCTACTAAAAACAAAACTTTTCAAGGTAAGAGCTTAATATCTATGGAATACAAAGGTTCAAACGGAACCCCTTGAAGAACCTTAAGAACTAAATTTAAACTCCAAGGCGGAGCAGCAGGTTTAAACACAGGCTTAACTCTGACTAAAGCCTGTCAAAACGCCTGCACGTCTGGAACCTCAGCCAGACGTTTGTGCAAAAGAATAGACAAAGCAGAAATCTGTCCCTTTAAGGAACTTGCTGACAAACCCTTCTCCAATCCATCTTGGAGAAAACATAATATCCTAGGAATCCTGACCTTACTCCATGAGTAACCCTTGGATTCACACCAATGAAGATATTTACACCATATCTTATGATAGATTTTCCTGGTGACAGGCTTTCGCGCCTGTATTAAGGTATCAATGACCGACTCTGAGAAACCACGCTTTGATAAAATCAAGCGTTCAATCTCCAAGCAGTCAGCCGCAGGGAAATTAGATTTGGATGGTTGAAAGGACCCTGAAGTAGAAGGTCCTGTCTCAGAGGCAGAGTCCATGGTGGAAAAGATGACATGTCCACCAGATCTGCATACCAAGTCCTGCGTGGCCACGAAGGTGCTATCAAAATCACTGATGCTCTCTCCTGCTTGACCTTGGCAATCAGACGAGGGAGCATAGGAAATGGTGGAAACACATAAGCCAGGTTGAAGGACCAAAGCGCTGCTAGAGCATCTATCAGCGCTGCCTTGGGATCCCTGGACCTGGATCCGTAACAAGGAAGCTTGGCGTTCTAGCAAGACGCCATGAGATCCAGTTCTGGTTTGCCCCAACGTTGAATCAACTGTGCAAACACCTCCAGATGGAGCTCCCACTCCCCCGGATGAAAAGTCTGTCAACTTAGAAAATCCACCTCCCAGTTCTCTACTCCTGGGATATGGATAGCTGATAGGTGGCAAGAGTGAATCTCTGCCCAACGAATTATCTTTGAAACCTCTAACATCGCTAGGGAACTCCTTGTTCCCCCTTGATGGTTGATGTAAGCTACAGTCGTGATGTTGTCCGACTGAAATCTGATGAACCTCACTGCCGCTAGCTGAGGTCAAGCCTGAAGAGCATTGAATATCGCTGTTAGTTCCAGAATGTTTATCGGAAGGAGAGCCTCCTCCTGAGTCTATGACCCCTGAGCCTTCAGAGAGTTCCAGACTGCCCCCCAGCCCAAAAGGCTGGCATCTGTTGTTACTATTATCCAATCTGGCCTGCGGAAGGTCATACCTTTGGACAGATGAACTCGAGATAGCCTCTAGAGAAGAGAATCCCTGGTCTCTTGATCCAGATTTAGTAGAGGGGACAAATCTGTGTAATCCCCATTCCACTGACTGAGCATGCAGAGTTGCAGCGGTCTGAGATGTAGGTGTGCAAATGGCACTATGTCCATTGCCGCTACCATTAAGCCGATTACTTCCATACACTGAGCCAACGAAGGGCGAGAAGTAGAATAAAGAACACGGCAGGAATTTAGAAGTTTTGACAACCTGGCCTCTGTCAGGTAAATCCTCATTTCTACAGAATCTATCAGAGTTCCCAGGAAGGAAACTCTTGTGAGAGGGCATAGAGAACTCTTATTTTCGTTCACTTTCCACCCACGAGACCTCAGGAATGCCAGAACAATGTCCGTATGGGACTTGGCAATTTGGAAATTCGACGCCTGTATCAGAATGTCGTCTAAGTAAGGGGCTACTGCTATGCCCCGTGGCCTTAGGACCGCCAGAAGTGACCCCAGAACCTTCGTAAAGATTCTTGGTGCCGTAGCTAACCCAAAGGGAAGAGCCACAAACTGGTAATGCCTGTCTAAGAAGGCAAACCTGAGAAACCGATTATGATCTTTGTGAATGTGAAGGTAAGCATCCTTTAAGTCCACGGTAGTCATGTATTGACCCTCCTGGATCATAGGTAGGATGGTTCGAATAGTCTCCATCTGGAAAGATGGGACCCAGAGAAATTTGTTTAGGATCTTGAGCTCTAAGATTGGTCTGAAGGTTCCCTCTTTCTTGGGAACCACAAATAGATTTGAATAGAATCCTTGCCCCTGTTCCTCCTTTGGAACTGGGTGGATCACTCCCATAACTAGGAGGTCTTGAACACAATGTAAGAATGCCTCTCTCTTTATCTGGTCTGTAGATAATTGTGAAAGGTGAAATCTTCCTTTTGGGGAAGAAGCTTTGAAGTCCAGAAGATATCCCTGGGACACAATTTCCAATGCCCAGGGATCCTGGACATCCCTTGCCCAAGCCTGGGCGAAGAAAGAAAGTCTGCCCCCTACTAGATCCATTACCGGATCGGGGGCCAATATTTCATGCTGTCTTAGAGGCAGCAGCAGGCTTCTTGGCCTGTTTACCTTTGTTCCAAGCCTGGTTAGGTCTCCAGACCGGCTTGGACTGGGCAAAATTTCCCTCTTGTTTTGTATTAGAGGAAGATGATGCTGCACTCGTCTTAAAGTTTCGAAAGGCACGAAAATTAGTTTCCTGAGGAAGGGCAGGACCTTTTCCTCCAGTAATATCAGAAATTATCTCCTTCAGTCCAGGCCCGAATAGGGTCTGCCCCTTTAAGGGAATATTGAGAAGCTTAGACTTTGATGTAACGTCAGCTGACCAAGATTTAAGCCATAGCACTCTACCGGCCTGAAAAGCAAAAAATGAACAACGGCGTCAGAAACAAATGAATTGGCTAGCTTAAGCGCTTTAAGCTTGTCAAGTATATCATCCAATGGAGTTTCTACCTGTAAGGCCTCTTCCAGAGACTCAAACCAGAAGGCCGCAGCAGCAGTGACCGGGGCAATGCATGCAAGAGGCTGGAGAATAAAACCTTGTTGAATAAACATTTTCTTAAGGTAACCCTCTAACTTTTTATCCATTGGATCTAGGAAAGCACAACTGTCCTCGACGGGGATAGTTGTACGCTTAGCTAGGGTAGAAACTGCTCCCTCCACCTTAGGGACCGTTTGCCATAAGTCCCGTGTAGCGGCATCTATTGGAAACATTTTCTTAAAAATAGGAGGGGGAGAGAACGGTACGCTTGGTCTATCCCATTCCTTAGTAATAATTTCTGAAAACCTTTTAGGTATTGGAAAAACATCAGTGTAAACAGGTACTGCATAGTATTTATCCAATCTACACAATTTCTCTGGCACTATAATGGTGTCACAGTCATCCAGAGTAGCTAAAACCTCCCAGAGCAACACGCGGAGGTGTTCAAGCTTAAATTTAAATGTTGACATATCAGAATCAGGTTGAAGGATCTTCCCTGAGTCAGAAAAAATCACCCAAAGAAAGAAGCTCTCCTGCCTCAGCTTCTGCATATTGTGAGGGGATATCAGACATAGCTACTAAAGCGTCAGAGTGCTCTGTATTTTTTCTAGCCCCAGAGCTGTCTCGCTTTCCTTGTAACCCTGGTAGTTTGGACAATACCGCCGCAAGGGTATGATCCATAACTGCCGCCATGTCTTGTAAAGTAAACGCCATGGGCGCGCTAGATGTACTTGGCGCCTCTTGAGCGGGAGTCCCTTCAGTGGGAGTCAAAGGTTCTGACACGTGAGGCGAGTTAGTCGGCATAACTTCCCCCTTGTCAGTTTCCTCTGGTGATACATTTTTTAAAGACAGAATATGATCTTTATAACTTAAAGTAAAATCAGTACATTTGGTCCACATTCTAAGAGGGGGTTCCACAATGGCTTCTAAGCATAATGAACAAGGAGTTTCCTCTATGTCAGACATGTTTAAACAGACTAGCAATGAAACCAGCAAGCTTGGAAAACACTTTGATAAATGTAAACAAGCAAAAAATAAAAACGGTACTGTGCCTTTAAGAGAAACAAATTTTGTCAGAAATTGAAAAACAGTGATAAAAAGCAGTAAATCTTACGAAATGTTTACAGTGTGTATAATAGACTAACAGAGCATTGCTGTGGCCCTACCTGCCCATATAACGACTTTGAAAGGCACAAAAACCCTTTAGAGAGGTCCTAAGTGTTCAGGGGACTCCCTCAGGGAAACTGGATGTCTCAAGCTGCAAAATCTAATGCGCATTTAGGAGCGAAAATAGGCCCCTCCCAACCTGTATTCACAGTGAGAGGGCCTAACAAAACTATCCCTAGGTAAAATCTAGCCAGCCATGTGGAAAAAACTGGGCCCCAATAAAGTTTTATCACCAATATGTATAAAAAAACATTTAAACACTTCCAGCAAACGTTTTATGTTTCAGTAATGTGAGAAAGTAATAAGAATATTACCTTTTACAGCAAGCATGATACTAGTCGTTATTAAATCACTGTAATCAGGCTTACCTTAAATAAATCCGGTATTAACAGCATTTTCTAGCATATTAATTTCTCTAGAAAAATTTAAACTGCACATACCTCATAGCAGGAGACCCTGCACGTCATTCCCCCAGCTGAAGTTACCTCTCTCTTCAGTTATGTGTGAGAACAGCAATGGATCTTAGTTACAACCTGCTAAGATCATCAAAAAGACCACAGGCAGACTCTGCTTCTACTTTCTGCCTGAGGCTAAAATAGTACAACTCCGGTACCATTTGAAAATAACAAACTTTTGATTGAAGATAAACTAAATAAAAACACCACATCTCTAGCTACTTCCTATCTTGTCGAGAGCTGCAAGAGAATGACTGGTAGTGGCAGTTAGAGGAGGAGCTATATAGACAGCTCTGCTGTGGGTGATCCTCTTGCAGCTTCCTGTTGGGAAGGAGAATATCCCACAAGTAATGGATGATCCGTGGACTGGAAACACCTTACAAGAGAAACTTGCCTGTGAAATAAAACCTAAGCTAGCTACAATGTAACTATTAGTTATATTGTAGCTAGCTTAGGTTTTATTTTACAGGTAAGTATTTAGTTTTAAATAGGAATTATTTAGTTATTAATAGTAGATTTTATTTAGATTTATTTTAATTATATTTAAGTTAAGGGGTGTTACGGTTAGACTTAGGTTTAGGGGTTAATAACTTTAGTATAGTGGTGGCGACGTTGGGGGTGGCAGAATAAAGGTTAATAAATGTAGGTAGGTGGCGGCGATGTTAGGGGCAGCAGATTAGGGGTTAATAATATTTAAATAGTGTTTGCTGGGAGTACAGAGGTTTAGGGGTTAATATTTTTATTATAGTGGTGTCGATGTCCGGAGCGGCAGATTAGGGGTTAATAATTTTATTTTAGTGTTTGTGATGCGGGAGGGCCTTGGTTTAGGGGTTAATAGGTAGTTTATGGGTGTTAGTGTACTTTTTAGCCCTTTAGTGATGAGTTTTATGCTACAGCTTTGTAGCGCAAAACTCATAACTACTGACTTTCAGTTTATGTTATGGATCTTGGCAGTATTGGCTGTACCGCATACTTTTTGGCCGGACAGGCAGACTCATAATACCGGCACTATGGAAGTCCCATTGAAAAAGGACCTTTTGAAAGCTGCGTTAATTAAGTTGTGTTACGGCCAAAAAAGTGTGCGGTGCAGCTAAACCTTCAAGACTCGTAATACCAGCGGTAGTGAAAAAGCAGCGTTATGAGCCTTAACGCTGCTTTTTCACTCATACCGCAAAACTCGTAATCTAGCCAATAGTTAATATATGCTCCTAAAAGATAAAAATAACAAATTTTCCTTAACAAAGAGTGTTCAAATGAGAAACAAGGAGAATGTTTAACATAACTGTCTCTAATACAGGATCCTTTGAACCAAAGAAAACCTTCATCAGTAGAATAAACTTAAGTATGCTGTCGGTCAGAACAAAATTAATTAAATCTTTACAATTTTGAAAAGACCTTGTAAGTTTATTTAAAGGCATAATAGCAGTCATAACCTTTAATGATAAAAGCAATAACGTGATATTTGCAGATGAAATCAAGTACATGAACTGAGTAAGTAAAAACAGTAAATGTCATTCTACATGTAGAAACATTATTAGCATAAAATAATAAATAAATGCCACATAATTGAGCTGAAGAAATACCAGCTTAATAATAAAAAGAACACACTTAGCTTTGTAGAATAGTGTTTTTAGGGCATCATAGTTTCTACAGTAAGATCAGAGTCAGAACAGAAAAAGAAAAATAACATTAGGCAAGAGATTCAATTTCCACAATATAACAGTTTCAGTAGATAGAAAAACAAAGATAGGATTTTTTTTAAAAAACAAAAAATAAAACAGCAGGTATAATAGCTTTCAAATTCATGAAAACAGCGAGCAATAGAGGGGTAAAATAACTAAATTTGGCGCCAAGATAGACGCATTATGCAAAAGAAGTTAACATTTTCGGGCGCAAAACCAAAACCAGAAAATGACAAAACTTGCGTCATAACAAACGCAATTTTGCACCAAAACAATTAGCGTCAACAAAGATGCAGGAAATACGCAACTTCGCTGCAAAAAAAATTTGCGCCAAGAATGACGCATTAAGAAACAGCATTTTGCGACCTTGTAAGCTTAGATTTGCCCGCGAAAAAAATTGAAAAACAAGTCAAATTAGAAAAAGACTGAATTACCGGTAAGAAAAAAGTTTAAATAAACTTCCCAACATGATTCCTATACTGAAACTGTTTAGACTGCAAAGGGAAATATACATAGACCTGACTCATGGCAAATATAAGTAAAATACATATATATTAATAACTTTATATTAATACATAAAAGCGCCAAACCATAGCTGAGAGTGTCTTGAAGTGCTCTGGAGGATCATGTGGATGAAGCTACATAGGGTATATAAACAGTCCTCCAGTATGCTATTAAACTCATTTTTTTGAGTTATTATTTTTTCCTTTTAACTGCTCAGGTTATTTATTACCCTTTGGGAACCTTGTACTGATTATGTATTTGGAAACAAAATATTTTATATTTCTACTATGGATGCTCTGTAACCTATATACACATTTTTATAGTGGCTGTAGGCTATTTAGATGGAATTTGCTTCTTTGCTTCTTTGTGAACTTTTACATCATTATGTTTTTTTATTGTTCTGCAACCACACAAATACAAAAATGATAATTTGAACAGACACACTCAATATATATGAATATGTTAAATATTTTTGACATATGACTACTTTTTAAACTTTGCACTTTCTATTTCTATTTTATTTTGTATATGGCAGTGTATTTAGGATTGTGATTTTATTAATTTTGACTATGCTTTCAGTTTCTGTGTAACTTTAACAAATTAGGGTCATACTTTTTTATAAATTACTTTGCATTTCTTCTATTTAAAATAAAACTGAAAAACCATCAGCTTCAGCTTCCCAGACAGCTTCATTACTTTCTATGGGCCAAATAATCAAACATTCTTTAGTTTGGAGACAAATTATTGTGCGGTTTTAAAGGGGCTGAATTCACTGAATTTTCTAAAAAAAAAAAAAGGGACGCAATCTGGAAGTCTCAGAAAGATGAGAGTTGCCTTCCATAGAAAGTACAGGGATACAACATTTCACATGGGAGAGAGAAGGTAACTGGAGAACCCCTGGCACTGATATAAAGGCTCAGTTTGCATCAATTACAAATTAAACTGAAATATTTTCACTACAATTTAACTTGCTTTTGTATTACTTTTGTATTAGTTAAAATAAATATATTTTGAATGTTGAGCAAACTTCACCTGCATACAGCTGGCACGATAAATTAGTGAGACCAGCTTGTTTAAAATAATTACATAAATTCACAGGAATTATGAGAGAGCATCAGACATACCCTGGGAACTCCCCTGTTCTGCCCAGGGAGCTGCCATATCATTCTCACTATTCAAAACTTTCAGTTTAAGGTTTTACAATGGAGCAAACACAAAGTGCAATGTAATTTGTAAAACATACAAAGCAATATGCAAAGTATGATCCTAATTTGTTAAAATAACACAGACACTTTCAAAACAATCAAAATTTGTAAAATCACTGCTGGATCTAAATCTAAATTAATTCAAATAGAAAATCAAAAGTAAAAATCTAAAATGTAAAAATACTAAAAGGACGCAATCTGAAGTGTAAAGTAATATAAAATACAAAGCACAAAGTATAAGTGTAACAAAACTCTCATATCATACAGTGCTATATTGCAATGGGTGTGTCTCCTTTTAATATACAGAAATTAGAGAGATCTCGTAGTTCTGCCCTTTTTCTTTTGAGCATTCAGTGAGTTTAGACCCTGTGAAGTCTGAACTACAATTTCTCTCCAAGCTGGAGAATCCTTTGATCATCAGGCCCTTTATGTTTCTCATGTAAATATGATTCTCTTTATCCAAAAGTTTAATCATCTGAAGGTTCATCATAAAATGTGCCTCTGAAAATAAAACTAATTTCTTTAGAAAACTACTCGTATATAAAATTGTGCATTAGACACCTGATTATGGAGAATCCATTGTATTCAGGGATACCATGCTTGCTGAGGATAGAGACTAGACATGTGCATTCTGCTATTTCAAGCCAATCTGAATACCAAAGATTGGACTTTCTTAAGAATAAATAAGGTTTTGAATATTGCTGACTGTGGCTTGTTCCCGCCCTATTCAACATCCGGCCTGAAAAAAACAAAAGCACATGTCTAATGGAGTCCGTGGAACATTTTGATGAAGTAAAATCAGGGAAAACATATTTAAAGATGATTCTTAATTTTTTAGTCTATTGTTGATTTAAGAAAAACCTTCAAAAATGTATTTGAATGTGGTGCCTCTGGAGGAGGTTGTAATGTTTTACAACATAAAGGCTTAGATATATAATGATATATAAATTCATCTTCAGTTTAACTGAAATGGAAGATGGAACATAGCAAACCACGTCACACTACTATTTTGTTTAAAACGTACAAATTAAAGTGTCTAATAATCACATCAATATAATTTGGACTCTTGTCTTCAGGTAATACACCAGTAAATAACTTGAAATTTTAACTGGGAATGTGTTTATTGTCTAACAATACAGTACATTTGGTAAGAGATCATTACAGTTAAAACATAAATAAAAAAATATACAATTCAGATCAAGTTCAATAGAAATGCCTTCCAAGGAGTTAAGAGTTTAGGCAATTACACACAGTACATTTCTACACAAAACTATTTCAATTTAAATTATTGAGATTTGATCTTCCATTTTAAAATGGAGTGCAGCATTATTTAGGAGTAGGAAAAGTAAAAAGTGTTTATTTATGTCCCAGCAGATTAAATATTACAATCAGTGCTAACAGCTTCCAGGCACACAACGTCTATGATTGCTAATGCCGCATAACCGAATTCCTTCAGTGGTGTACCAGTTAATTAGCGTATAAAATATTCATTGCTCATGATAAAGAGCATGGTGTGAATAGCTAATGTGATAAAAATCATGAATTAAACCTAAAAAACATTTGGAATCTGACCATTTTTTTCTCTAAGCTGAGTCTGGAATGCTAAGTCTTGTGTGAGAACATAATATGAATGCACTTTGGCAATGTGCCTCATCTATTATCTATCATTTAATTTAATTGCTAGTGCATCATTTCCTCATGCATGATACACTGGAGACATTTAACAATCAGTCAAATTTATTGTTAGTTCTAATCTAGTATCTTATATGGGATATAGGTGACACAATGCATTAATAAATGTATAGATATAATATATGGGATCTTGGAAACTAATTTAATTCTTTAACTTAATCACACCAATTTTCCTCATATACTTCATGTACCCTAAAAGTGTTTAGAATCACTATATATCCCACTAAAAAAGGTATACAAAGCACAGAACTATGTTTCAATAAAAGTTTACATGCACCTCACATATTTTCCCTTTTCATAGACGTAAAGTTATTTATTTTTGCTTTAAAGTCTAGTAAAATGCAATTAGTTTTCTGTACTTTACAGGAATGCTATACAATTGATTTTTATCTTTATGTAAGATATTCTGAATCATGCCGGGTAGAGAGGCCCTCAAGAATTCCAATACACTCAGGTTAGAGGTCACTTCAATGTCACATCAACTACCCGAAGTTGAAAAAGTAACCTTACTTTGAGTTTCTGACAGTCAGAAACCATTACTGCTCTCATAACAGCAAACGATCAAACTAGAATATTTCTGGAGTTAACAATCTGATTTTGTACTTCAAGGTGTGTTCAAATTTCCATTAAAAAAAAATAAGAGTTCAGGTCACGGTGACATTTTGTTTTCTCACAGCACGCACAACAGAAAGGTCAGCTTTCAATTATCTATGTGCTTTTTGTTTTAACTGCTGAAGTATTCAGATAAAAAGTGCAACAGCGCATTAATTTAAAAAGGGGGGTTCCAGTATAAGTATTAGCTATAGCCATAGTTTTTTTAGATTGTGGGTGTTCCAGTATAAGTATTAGCTATAACCATAGGCTTTTTTAAATTGTGGGTGTTCCAGTATATAGAACATAATCGATTCCCAGAGCACAGCATCAATGCAGTTAGAAAATGTCAATTGAATAGAATCCTACTAAAAAGCAATGCATAGATATATCCCTACTGGCACACCAGGTGATTCTATACACTCCTAATGTAAATAAAACATTTCAAATATAAAGGGCAATCCGGTATTATCAAATATCAGTGCAATGAGTATAAACACACAAATATAGCAATACACACCTCTTAAATGAATATTAAATAGAAGGCGATGCATCACAGTGTTCTTTGCTTACATATTAAGTCACAAAATATCTGGAATCTTAAATTATCAGGTCATTTATTTTAAATTAACTCTGTATTAATTCTTAAAACATTACAAAATGCTTGCACAGACAGTAAAAGATTAAGAAGTATATCTTAAAATAGTTTTACATAAGACAAAATATATGCCATTCAGCAGAAGAACTGCTATGTGCTTAATGGCTTAGCACTGCTTAGAAAATATGCCTTTCACCACACTGAAAAATACATTTTGTGTGAAAGATAAGGCCTCACAACTCCAAATTTAAATAAAACAGGAAAACAGTTACTCAGATCACTACACCAAAAGAAACATCTAGAATTTGAATTAATAAAGTCCCACATTTAATAAACTCTGTTCACTTTATATTAAAACTTCTCTATTATAGGATTCTGGAATGTCTAGGTTCTCTCTTACAGAGAGTTGCTTCCCTTTATGTTCACCCACAGTAAGTATCTACTATAATCCCAACACATTCACTGCAAACTACTTCAGTAAATTTTGTAGCATTGCTGTGGCGTATGTTGGCCGAGCTTGTCTGCTTTCAATTGCGTTTCGCATGTACTGAATTCCTCCACAACGTTCCCAAATCTCTTCAAACTGCCTGGGCAAAATCTCAGCTCCCCTTTTCCTTGTTAAGCCAGTTTCTTCTAGGTTCAGTTCACACATCTCCATGTCATCCTTTCCTGAAAACAGCATAAAATATTAGCTTGATAAAGGATTTTGACAAGTTTAATGTCTTTTGTTTTTAAGGCACTACCAATCAGAAGTGCAAACTAAACACGTCTTAACAGAAGGTGTGCAGAATAAGTGAGTGTATTTTAAAGAGGTACTACAAACTGAAATTAAACGTATAATGGGAAAAGGAAACTAGACGAGTCTGTTGTACAATGCACAGCATAAGTGGTAAGGAGTGATTCAATACATTTAGATATAAATGGAAAACAATGTATTATAAATGGAAATAAAGCAGCACTTCTACCGTAATATACATTAATATATATTAATTATTATATAGAATCGGAGGCAGGAGTTAATACTACTATGTTTAACAAAACCTGGTGCAACCCTTTAAAGAAATATTTTATAGAAGGAATCAAGTGGCATACATTACCGTGACTTTAAAAAAGGGGATTACTGCACACAGAATCCTTAATCAAATTGTAATTTATTAAATTGCGATTATAAAAAGATATCATTGACCGGGTAGTGTCCAGTGTCCTGAACAAACCAGCAAAAAACATACAACATCTAACAAAAAAACCTAAAACCTAAATAAAGCAAGAAAAACCTTTATGCATATAAACATATACAAAGTACACATAGAGTCCTTAAAGCGAGGATGAAAAGCATCTGGCTATATTTCACTAGTCAGAGTTACTCACACAGTCTGCAAATGATATTGAAGGCTTGCAAGTTTGGGATCCGGAGGTATAACTCTGTTTGCGGCAGCGTTTAAACAAACCGCCATTCAGCTTCAGCTCTCAGACATGCCGATACCTTAGATGACGTCATGAGGGGGCAGGTTAGTGATCTTACACACCTCTCCTCTGGTTGGTTAGATTCCAGAAAATGAATGTCAAGTGTAAGGCTTGTATAGCAGCTTCTATGTGGTTAACTTCCAGTGGGAAAATACCAATACAGCAAAGTCCCATAAAACACAGTTCTGTGTACACACACCAGCTAGGGTAGTCCAATCCAAACCCCTCATTCAGGGTGTACCACGGATGTCCGGAAACTCCTCCTACTGGCTGTTTGTTTGCTGAAAGATCCACATATAGCAGATAATAGGTTTATCTTGCAAAAAAGGTTAGCTTCATAGCAAAGTATCCAAAAGCCACATTGTTGCAAATGGTATAACACATTGAGTGCTAAACCTATTATCTGCTATATGTGGATCTTTCAGCTTTTGATCCTCGCTTTAAGGACTCTATGTGTACTTTGTATATGTTTATATGCATAAAGGTTTTTCTTGCTTTATTTAGGTTTTAGGTTTTTTTGTTAGATGTTGTATGTTTTTTGCTGGTTTGTTCAGGACACTGGACACTACCCGGTCAATTATATCTTTTTATAATCGCAACTTAATAAATTACAATTTGATTAAGGATTCTGTGTGCAGTAATCCCTTTCTTTAAAGTCACAGTAATGTATGCCACCTGATTCTTTCTATGTCTTTCTATAAAATATATATTAATATATATATATATATATATATACATTAGAATGTACCACTTCTGCTGATACTGTTGGGTCCCTCTATGCTAATGTGTGAAATAATAATAATACTTTATATTATTATATTGAATAATCAAAACCTTTCCATGAAAACATAATTTCACAATACTAAAACCATAATAATCACACCAATGGATGGAGTTATTGTAATATGGTATCCTTATTAAAGGAACATGAAACACAAAATGTTTCTTTCATGATTCAGATAGAGCATGTAATTTTAAACAACTGTCCAATTTACCTCTATTTGCTTCATTCTCTTGGTATCCTTTGTTGAAGAAGCAAATATGCACTACTGGAAGCTAGCTGAACACATCTGGTAAACCAATGACAAGGTATTTGTGTGCAACCACCAATTAACAGCAAACTCACAGTAATGCATTGCTGCTCTCGAGCCTACCGAAGTATGCTTTTAAACTAAGGATACCAAAAGTAAATTAGATCATAGAAACATCTTAAAATCACATGCTCTGTCTGATTCATGAAAAAAAATTGTTGGTTTCATGTCCTTTTAACAAACCTGAAGGTGAAAAAAATGCCCCTTTAATCACAATTAAGGGGCCATTAAAAGCGCTGTGAGCGTGCTACTCTAATAGAATATAGATAAATGTCCCTAACTGGGCTCAGCAGAGAAGATAAGAAAATGTTATAAACCTAGGGAAAATTAAGCTACAACATGGTAGTGGTCGTAACCTTATTTGTATTACAACTTTACACATTTCTTCAAGATTTAAACAACTAATATAAATTAAAAAATACATCTACACACTGGTATTTTAAATATACCCCTCTTGTAATATCCAGAAGAGGTCTCTGGTTTCCTCTTGTTCAGTCAACAGTGGTTTAAAGTTGATCATAAGCCAGTGGTTCAGTTAGCCTACTATTGTCTGTTATTACGTGGACACGTTACAAAAGACATCTTTTTGTGAGAAAATATATAGAATTATTAACCCCTTACCTGTGAGAAATGCATGCAACATGTTGCATAGGATTGAGTACTATGTATATTAAAATAACTTGAGTATGGTTTTGTCTCCTTTACTGTAGCTAATTAGGGACAGATGCAAATAAGTTAATACATTCATCTGAGTAATCCCTGCTTGTTGCAGGGTCATAGTTAGAGGGGCGTTCCAGTGTTAAAAAATCAATAAAACATTTTATTTAGTAAAAGTTTCCCTTTTACTATTATGTGTAAAACCACTGTAAAAGGGTTAGAAAGGCATTAAACACTAAATACATTTTATAAGCATAGTATTCAGGTTATCCTCTGCCTGCCTCTAGTCATGGGTGCCACGTGCCGCCATGTTGAAATCTAGTTTTCACTGCATTTCTGTGCTGATGTGTTTTCACATGTGCAGCAATTCTACTTCAGATACTTGCAGATAAAACTAGGTTCCAAAATGGCGGCAAACATTAAATGTATTTAGTATTTTATGTCCCTTTAAACACAGTCAAAGTTGTGCACATAGAACACTCAAGTGTCATTTCAAATAAGGATATGGCTGATGAGACAACAGCTTTGAAAAATATCTGCTTAAAAATAAATAAGCATTTAACATTGTGATTTAGTTAACGTTTTATAAGCATTTAACACAGTCCTATTGTTAGTAACATTTAAATTGCTTTTATTTAAATAGTTTTGACAACAGGGAAATAACCCTTAAAATATCTGGAATATGTTTATCTTATCTCCTTTATGTAACTGAATAGGATTGTATAGAAATGAACTCCAGAACCATCTAAGAAGAAAAAAATGTTGCAGTGCCAGATAGAGTAAACATAAAAACTGCACGATGCAAGTGTTTTTAAAAAAAGTAGCATTTTGGCATTTTCAGCATACGTGCCCCATATTAGCAATAATATATACTACTGTTGTTTAATGTTGCATTAAAGGAACAGTATACACTCATTTTCATATAACTGCATGTAATAGACACTACTATAAAGAATAAGATGCACACGTACTGTGAAGCTCTCAGTTTAGCTCTGTTAAAAGGTAGATGGAAAGCCCACTGCAAGTGGGAAATAAGACACTTCCCCCTCCCCTTTCTTTTGCATATGAAAAGACCCTCTACACAAACAGAAGCAAGCTAGAGTAGGTAGCTGACGGTATTCTCATAAAATTTTGGGGCTTGGTTAGGAGTCTGAAAATCAGAGCAATTTTATTTAAAAATAAGCAAAACTATACATTTAAAAAAAAAAAAAAAAAAACTTTATGGGCTATATAAATAGATAATCTACAAAATATTTATGCAAAGAAAAAATGAGTGTATAATGTCCCTTTAAGGATTTCAATAATGAGAGGAAACAATAAAATAAAGAAACTTACACAGTCTAGTAACCTATATTTAAAAAGCTAGTAATCAGTACTGAACTGAGCTTACCACTGACCGGAAAATCTTATTTAATACAGGTTTAGAATGCAAGGGAAAATACGTAGTGCACATTGTATCTTCAACAGTATTAAAGGGACAGTCTAGTATAAATTAAACTTTCATTATTCAGATAGGACTTTTAATTTTAATCAACTTTCTAATTTACTTTTATCATCAAATTTGCTTTTTTCTCTTGGTATTCTTAGTTTAAACTAAACATAGGTAGGCTCATATGCTAATTTCTAAGCCTTTGAGGGCTGCCTCTTATCACATGCTTTTTAAATCTCTTTTCAACACAGAGACAGAAAGTACACGTGGGCCATATAGATAACACTGTGTTCAGGCACAGAAAGTTATTTAAGATCTAGCACAATACAATGCTAAATTTAAGACAATAGATAATAAACAGTCACAGTCATGTGATCAGGGGGCTGGAAGAAGGTTCCTAGATACAAGGTAATTACCAAGGTAAAAAGTATACTATTATAACTGTGTTGGTTATGCAAAACTGGGGAATGGGTAATAAAGGGATTATCTATCTTTTAAAACAATAACAATTCTATGGTAGACTGTCCCTTTAAGAACACAAGAAATGCAATGAGAACACAGTATAAGCAGAAAATGTAAAAAAAAAAAATCTTTATACATGTGATTGTGCGTGAAATAAGTGGTGACAGCTTTTTGTTTTTTTTAATTTGTCCAATGAACACTGTCAAGATGTGATTGTGTGTGAAATGAGTGGTGACACGGTTTTTAAAGAATTTGTCCAGTTACTGTAGAAGGAAAAACATATTGACAGTCTATAAACACTAGATAATATAATGCGTGCGTTTTGCATTTTCTTTGTTTGAAATTAAAATATGGAAGCAAAAGTGATACAACAAATGAGTCTTCACCATCCAAGCGCTATGATTCCCATTCAGAGAAAGAGTCATTAAATCGTAAATGTACTAAAATCAGTTAATGATAATATATATTTCACAATGTTAATGTTACTTCCAAGTTGTAAGCAGTAGGATATTATACGCACCAGCTACTAGCAGGATTGGAGGCTTGTCTGGGTGAAGTTCCATTTGACGTGCAATCCATGCACCATCAAAATGTGCGTACCACCAGCCTTTCTTCTTGTTCTGGGGCTCTTTGTATTGATCAGCAGGGCGAATAAAGGGAATGCGGAAGTAACGCTGTTGCCTGTTCATTTCAATCTCTTGTTGCCTAGCAGGCAGCTGTACTACTGGGTTCTGTTGGGCTGTTACAGGAACAAAAGTTCACTCTTAAAAATCAAGATGAATATACAAATAAAGCTGTTCTCATACACAAAAACTGTTAACTCCTAATTCATAGAAATTCAATTTGGTCAAAATAAAACGCTATGTCCAGTGTTTCATTTACTTTCATAAATATTTCCTAAATCCTACGTGTCCACTACTGAAGAACTGCAAATAGGTTTTTATTATTTGTCAGTATGTGACTTAATCAATGTAACTGTCTCAGATTAAAAGGATAGTATACCCCCCCCCCTATAATTTGTTCCCAATTATCTATTTTACATTTTATTTTATTATTCAATTGTTTACAAATGGCTAATGCACTATTTTACACTCCAGCAGGTAAAAATAGATCATTGGGAACAAATTCCTGTATCCTGTAATCAAGCAGAATGACAATCTAACCTTTCTGAGCTCCACAAATTCCAACTTAGTGCACCCCTGCCATAAAGCATTAAATGATGCAAACAACAAACACTTACTAGGGTACATTAAAAACAGCCCTAGGCTTGTGCTTTAGAGGGGAACCACTCTTAATTTTTTTTTTTTAATAGATGATGAGCTATAAAGATTGCTGCTAATACAAGATCAAAATACTGATAAATTCCCTCCTAATTTAGGCCACATATGGCTTCTGGGCCAGGGTTGGACAAGCCTAATTTAAAATAGTAAAGGCTTATTGAAATTATAAAATTCTGTGGATAACTTCATTATAATAGATATAAGGAAATTTAACAGACAAATGTCACAGTATACGATTTATAAAACTAAGTGAAAAATGAGCAGATTTTAATAGCTATGGCTGGATGTCTAACAGCAAATGTATGAACAGAAAAGTGTCTACTGATCTAAAGAGCCAATCCCACTTTACAACCACTAATGGTCTGCTTATTTGTATTCAGTTCTGTGGTTTAATACAAGAGCTGTAACTTTTCTTCAGATTTCCTAACTTGTATTACCTCATAATGTTGGTTCACAAGTCTACAAATATAGCAGAACACATTTGATAAATTTGCTATATATGTCCTTTTCCCTCCTATCTAATGCTTTCCCATAGGAAAACCAACTTTTATTATCAATAATTTGTTATATTGCCTAAGTATCAGCTTTCCATTAAATGTTGTTCAGTGAATCTAAAACAAAGGACATTAAAGCATTATTTTTCTTAGTTGCAACAAAAATGTGTCACTTTTTTTTTTTTTTGAAAGAATGAATCTGTGCTGGAAAAAAACATAATTTATTTAAGAACTTACCTGATAAATTCATTTCTTTCATAGTGGCAGAATCCATGAGCTAGTGATGTATGGGATATACAATCCTACCAGGAGGGGGCAAAGTTTCCCAAACCTCAAAATGCCTACAAATACACCTCCCACCAAACACATACTTCAGTTTTAACGTATAGCCAAGTAGTGAGGTGTAAAAAGGGAGTAAAAAAGCATACAAAAAGAGGAACTGGAAAAAAATAAATGTGCTTTTATACGAAAAAATCATAACCACTGAAAAATAGGGTGGGCCGCATGGACTTTTGCCACTATGAAAGAAATTAATTTATCAGGAAAGTTCTTACATAAATTATGGTTTCTTTCATGTAAGTGGCAAGAGTCCATGAGCTAGTGACATATGGGATACAATACCCAAGATGTGGAACCACAGAGTCACTAGAGAGGGAGGGATAAAATAAAAACAGCTACTTCCGCTGAAAAAAATCAAATCCAAATAATAATTAAGTTCTATTAAATTTCACAAACTTAAATCATAGGCAAAAAGAATCAAACTGATACAGCTGCCTGAAAAACTTTTCTACCAAAGACTGCTTCTGAAGAAGCAAATACATCAAAATGGTAAAATTTTGTAAATGTATGCAAAGAAGACCAAGTTGCTGCTTTGCAAATCTGATCAACTGAAGCTCCATTCTTGAAAGCTCAAGAAGTGGCAACTGATCTGGTGGAATGAGCTGTAGTTCTCTGAGTCGGTGAATGCCCATCCTCTAAATAAGCCTTGTGAATCAAAAGTTTTAACCAAGATGCCAAAGAAATGGCAGAGGCTTTCTGACCTTTCCTAGAACCAGAGAAAATAACAAATAGACTAGAAATCTTTCTGAAATCCTTAGTAGCTTCAACATAGTATTTCAAAGCTCTTACCACATCCAAAGAATGTAGAGATCTCTCAAGAGAATTCTTAGGATTAGGACACAAGGAAGGAACAACAATTTCCCTACTAATGTTGTTAGAATTCACAACTTTAGGGGAAAATTTAAACAAAGTCCGTAAAACCGCTTTATCTTGATGAAATATCAGATAAGGAGACTCACAAGAGAGAGCCGACAACTCAGAAACTCTTCTAGCAGAAGAGATAGCCAAAAGAAACAACACTTTCCAAGAAAGAAATTTAATATCCAGAGAATTCATAGGCTCAAAAGGAGGAGCCTGCAAAATCCTTAAAACCAAATTAAGACTCCAAGGAGGAGAAATAGACTTAATAACAGCTTTGATACGAACCAAAGCCTGAACAAAACAGTGAATATCAAGAAGCTTATCAATCTTTCTATGAAATAAGACAGAAAGAGCAGAGATTTGTCCCTTCAAAGTATTTGCAGACAAACCTTTATCCAAACCATCCTGAAGAAACTGTAAAATCTGAGGAATTCTAAAATAATTATGAGGAGCACCATGAAATATAGGTTTTCTAAATCCGATAATAAATCTTCCTCGAAACAGACTTACGAGCCTGTAACATAGTGTCAATTACTGAGACAGAGAAACCTCTATGACTAAGAACTAAGCGTTCAATTTCCATACCTTCAAATTTAGAGATTTGAGATCCTGATGGAAAAACGGCCCTTGGGACAGAAGGTCTGGCCTTAAAGGAAGCGGCTAAGGCTGGCAACTGGACATCAGGACAAGATCCGCATACCAGAACCTGTGAGGCCATGCAGGCGCTATCAGAAACACATGAGATTGTTCCATTATGATCTTGAAAATCACCCTTGGGAGAAGAACTAGAGGTGGAAAAATATAAGCAGTTTGGTAAAAACAAGGCATGCAAAGGTTTGACACTAACACTGATATAGGTACTTTGTCTAGCAATGCTAATAGTACTGTACAGAGCAACAAACATGTTGAAGGAGCAGTGGGTGGTATAGTAAGGCCTACTGGCCTACCCACAACCCAAGTTGGCAACACTAATACCAATAAATATCACCTAGCCACTTCTAATGTGCCTGTAGCAGTACATGCATCCAATGAGGCACAGGTTTTTCAGAAGGGCCAACAAAACCCAAGAGGGGGAGGAGGCCACACAAGAGGGGGGGGGGCAACGTAGGACCAAACAGATACATGCTGAGAACACAGACACAACAGCAAAAGAACACAAACAAGTACAAGATCTAACTATCTTAAATCTCTCACATGTTACGCTAGATGCTGAGGAGGAGAGAGTTCTCAAATATGGTTTAGGCTTTGTTCCATCCACAGATTTTGTCAGAAATCTGACTTTGAGAAAATGCTTTAAAGATCAAGAAATGGGTTCTGATGTTTTAAACAGAGGTCAAAGAGTTTAATTCTGTGAGGGCTGATGTATTTTTTTATGAAGCCATTGATTATCTGTCATTTTTAAGCTTGGAGATAGAATCTGGTAATGAAGAAATGGTTGCGGCAAAGTTTAAGCCAGTATCAGACTTCTACCCCACTAGAAAGAGGGGGGTTTACTTAGAAGCCTTCCATAGGAGAGTGGAATCTGAACTCATTAAATTGCATGATTCTATATCAGGTAAAGGTAGTAGACAATATAATTTAAGTCGTACAAAGCAAGAGGCTTTAGAGAAATTTAAATTGAGAGATGATATTGTGATTCGCAAAAGCGACAAGAGAGGGAACGTAGTTGTCCTCAGCAAACAAGATTATATACAGGAGGCTCTTAGGCAACTGGGAGACCGGGATGTATATCAGAAATTGAGTTTTGATCCTACCCTCTCCTTTAAAAGAAGTTTAGAACAGATTCTGGATGATGGCTGTGATTTGGGTATCATTGATGTTGATACTAGAGCTTTTTTGACCGTGAAGTATCCCAAAACTTCTATTTTCCACCCCTTTCCCAAAACACACAAATCCCTTGAGAATATACAAGGTCGCCCAATTGTTTCTGGTATTGGGTCTTTGTTGGAGCCTTTGGTTAAAATGTTGCCTTCCTTTTTAAAGGATACCAAGCATCTTTTGGTTATGCTGGAAAAGGTTGTATGGAAGAGGGATTATTCATGGATGACGGTTGATGTAGTCAGCCTCTATTCAAGTATACCCTTGAATAAGGTAATGGAAACAATTGCCTTTTTTCTAGATACTTTTACTGGCTATAGGGATACACACAAGAGCTTTATTCTTAGAGCTCTGTACTTCTTGCTTACACATAACTACTTCTCCTTTGGCGGCAGCTTCTATCTTCAGAAGAGAGGAACGGCCATAGGGGCAACTTTTGCCCCAGCTTTTGCTAATCTATACATGGGATGGTAGGAGCTATCCCATGTGTATGGCGAGAGCTGCCGCCATAGGGGAAGGGTTGTGATGTACAAGAGGTAGATTGATGACCTGCTTATCATCTGGCAAGGGTCTCCTGAAGAGTCGCACCAGTTTGTTGATGAGCTCAATACCAATGATGCAGGCTTGAGCTTTACCAGCTCTCACGATAAGCACAGTATTGATTTTCTTGATCTAGTCTTACACCATGAGGGTGAGAATATCATGACTAAACTACATCGTAAACTGATATCAGGTAACAGCACTCTACATGCCAAGAGTATGCACCCCAAAAACACTAGTTTTGGAATCTTGAAGGGAGAATTCATTCGCCTTAGACGAAATTGCACTACAGTTGAAGAGTACCACAGAGCAGCAATGGAGTTTAAAAACAGGTTTTCAAGGAGAGGCTTCGCACCACATCAGATTACTAGGGCCTATAATATGGTCAATGAGATGGATAGGAAAGACATGTTACATACTGATAAGGATAAGAATCGTAAGGGGACTGATAAGAACAGTAACCCCTTGTTTGTAACCAACTACAGTAATCAGTTCGAACAGATTTCCAAAATCATTAAAGAATGTCTGCCCATCCTTAAAGGGGATGAGGAATTATATGATGTAGTCAAAAAAGGATGTAGATTTGTTTCTAGAAGAAACATCACGATAGGAAACATTCTAGCGCCTAGTGAAGTGAAAACATTAACTACAAAGAACCAAAGTTGGCTCGAGTGCAAAGGTCACTACAAGTGTGGTGCGACAAGATGCAAAGCATTCCTATATGTTTCACCTGGTAAGACTTTTCAGTCATTAGTGACACAGAGAGTGTTCACGATAGATGCTTGCACCAATTGTCGCAGCACCTATGTGGTGTATCTTGTCACTTGCCATCAATGTCAGAAACAGTATGTAGGCCTCACTACGAGGGAGGTCAGGGAAAGGATTAAGGAGCATATATATGACATTAAGTCAGAAGACCCTGATTCACAGGTAGCAAGACATTTCAAGTTTTGCCATAATGGTAGTGTTGATACACTGCAATGGCAAGTCATTGAACGTGTAATGACCCCTAAGAGGGGGGGAGACAAAGACAGGGTGCTTCACACACGCGAAGCATTCTGGATTTTTAAGCTTAAAACCAGGGTGCCTGATTATTTAAATATTCAGAATGATATTATCAACTGTTGGCGTTAGTCTGGTTTTTTATTTAACACTAGTGTCTATCAGATAGTGGCACTACACATTTGTCTCTTTGAGTCCTCTAGGTATATTGATAGTTAAGGTATGTCATTATATTATAATTCTAACCCTAGACTTTAGAGGCTTTGTAAACAGACCTTTGTGATTCTCTTCATAATGCATTTAATCTCTATTATGGTTTATTACAAGTGTAATATTATTACACTGAACATCCTGTCTTAGCTTAGTTGATTTATTAGTGAGTTTATTTACATGGGGCACCTTACAATGATATGCTACATATCCTTTAAATGTGTGTTATGTATTTGGTTACATTTGTTTACATTAATTTAGTATGTTATGTATTCACTTGTTATAAGCTCATATCTGGAATGTACTTTCTTGAGCAATATTTAGTAATATTTATGCTGATGACTCTTTAAGTTAGTCACTGCTAACTATCGCTTTATTAATGTTTAGACGGTAGCCAAGTATTGTTTTTGTAAATGTTAATTACTTTGTTAAGGAAATGTATGTTTGTGCACTTTTTTCACATTCAGTGGGTCCCTTTTAATGATATATTGCATCTAATTTGTTGCGTGTTATTTTAATGCATTTCTTAGAGTAATATTTAGTAATATCTACGTTGTTGACTATTTTTCATATTGTCACTGCTAACTAATGCATTATTAGGGGTTATTTGGTAGCTTAAGTTTTGTACTTAATTGTTAACTACTTTGTAAAGGAAATGTATGTTTGTGCACACTTTTCTTGTTCAGCATTGTAACAGTTAATTATGTTGGCTGTTAGCAATCTATGTCAGAGTGATTGTTTGATTTAAGCAGGCTGTGAGCTTGAGACAGCACAGTCTATGAGTAAGGCAGGGTCCGAAACATGTTAGACTGCTGCTGTCCAAGCTCACTCTGACATTACTGCTTTTTATTTTGCTGCTAATTTTCTTTTATCCATGGTGAAGGCAATAAAAGCTACGTTTTAACTTTTAAGCCCTTTTTGTCCTGCCTCACCTTCTTTTTGTATTGTTTGCTATTTACCAGACTACCAGTAAGTCTGTATGGCGGTTTGCAGGACACGCTGAAGCAGTGCTTTGAATTTTTGCCTTTCTTTGTGCTTACTTCGTTGTCAAGACAACGGGAGGAGGAGCTTTGTGGTAGGAGACTGACCGGGACCGGACTGGGAGCCACAGCTAAGTGTATGCAGAAGACTTTTCACGGATGAAGGTATTGTGTCTCTTGAACAGAACTTGTGATGGTACTTATGCTATACTACTCCTCTTGTGAATTTAATAGCTGACTGTGCGCTGGGTGAGGGAGTCTCCTATTGTGTATAATTGGTAAAACCGAGGAACTGCTAGGGGGCGGAGCCAACAGCCTGAGGGAGAAGACGTATTTCTCTAAAGCTGTCAGGGTGCCAGAAATCAGACTGAGATGAGAAGTACAAAAATAATCACACCTTTATTAATAGCAAAAAATAATAAAAAGTCCACAAGTCAAATAACAAGCCAGGAGTCAAAACCAGAGCTGGTAGACAGACGAGCCGAGTCAGGAGGCAAAGCGAATAGTCAGACGAGCCGGAATCAGGAACAAGGAAAACAGCAGAGTCAGGAACAAGCCAGGGATCAGGAACCAGGAAGGACGTCAGGCAGCCAGGTAAAACACAGGAGCTCTCACAAACAGGTCTGAGACAACGCAAGGGCAAAGCATACTGAACAGAGGCCCTTTAAATAATAAGTGATGACATCACAATTCTGAGACCGCATCCTGTCTCACATGGATGATGCACAACAGTCTGGCCATAAAAGGAAGTGCAGGCAATGAACAGCATCCCCCAGAATGCATCAAGACAGCAAAAGAGGTGAGTAAAATGGCTGCCAGCAGCACATGGCAAACACAACAGGGAAAAAACCCTGACAGTACCCTCCCCTCAACGACCCCTCCCCCGCGGGAGGACAAAAGGCTTATTGGGGAAACGGGCATGGAAGGCACGGAGGAGGGCAGGAGCATGAACATCAGAGGAGGGAACCCAAGAACGCTCCTCCGGACCGTAGCCCCTCCAGTGAACCAAATACTGTGCACGGCCCCTGGACATACAAGAGTCAATAATGCTGCTGACCTCATACTCCTCATGTTTAACAAGGATAGGACGGGGACAAGGCAACACAGTGGTAAACCGATTACAAACCAATGGTTTCAAGAGGAAGACATGAAAAACATTGGAGATGCGCATAGCAGGAGGAAGGTCAAGAGCGTAAGCCACAGGATTAACCCGTCGGAGTATTTGAAAAGGACCAACATAACGAGAAGCCAATTTATTGGAAGGCACACGAAGGTTCAAGTTGCGGGAGGACAGCCAAACTCTCTCACCAACCTGGTAGGAAGGTGCGGGCAAACGCCTACGATCAGCCTGGAACTTTTGGCGCTGCATAGAACGATGAAGGCAATCCTTAATCTGCACCCACATGGAACGGAGTTGCCGGAGATGCTCCTCCAAAGCCGGAATACCCTGAGACATGAATGAATCGGGCAACAAGGATGGTTGAAACCCATAATTCGCCATGAACGGGGATAACTTGGAGGAAGCATTAATAGCACTATTACGAGCAAACTCTGCCCAAGGTAACAGTTCAGACCAATTATTGTGGTGATCTGAGACATAGCAACGGAGGAACTGTTGCAGAGCTTGATTAGACCGTTCCGCAGCCCCATTGGATTGAGGGTGATATGCCAAGGAGAAGGAAAGCTGGATCCCCATTTGAGCACAAAAGGAATGCCAAAATCTGGAGACAAACTGGCTACTCCGGTCCGACACTATCTCCTTGGGTAACCCATGTAAACGGAAGACATCCCGGGCAAAAACTGAAGCAAGCTCCTGAGCGGTAGGCAGCTTCATCAAGGGAATGCAATGTGACATTTTAGAAAAATGGTCAACCACCATAAGGATAACAGTATTGCCATTGGAAACAGGGAGCTCGACAATGAAGTCCATGGAAAGATGTGTCCAAGGATGCTCACCATTAGCAATAGGTTGAAGAAGACCCACAGGAAGACGTTGAGGAGTCTTATTCTGTGCACAAACTGAGCAGGAGGAAACATACGCAGCAACATCAGAACGAAGACCTGGCCACCAGAATTGTCGAGTGACAGACCAAATCATTTGGTTCTTGCCTGGGTGACCTGCGGCTTTAGGATAGTGGTAAGTGTGTAAAAGTTTAGTTCAAAGATTCTCAGGAACAAAACACTTACCACTAGGTTTCTCAGGAGGTGAATTGGTTTGTGCAGCCAGGATCTCCTCCTCCAAGGGAGAAGTCAAATTAGTACGTATGGTAGCCAAAATATGGTCAGGAGGTATAACAGGAGTAGGTACAGACTCCTCCTTGGACAGAGGCGAGAACTGTTGAGAGAGGGCATCAGCCCTAACATTCTTACTACCAGGCAGGTAGGAGACCACATAATTAAACCAAGACAAAAATAGCACCCATCTGGCCTGTCGGGGCAACAAACGTTTTGCTTCAGATAGATACGTTAAATTCTTGTGGTCAGTAAGAATGAGAACTGGCACGCTAGTACCCTCGAGAAGATGCCTCCATTCCTTAAGTGCCAAAATTATAGCCAGTAATTTCCTGTCACCAATTTCATAATTGCACTCCGCTGGAGACAATTTCTTAGAGAAGAAACCACATGGATGCAAAGAACCGACAGACGTAGGACGTTGAGACAAGAGGGCACCTACTCCAGTCTCAGATGCATCGACCTCAAGAACGAAAGGCAGGACAGGGTTAGGATGAGCCAGAACTGGAGCGGCAGCAAAGGCAGTCTTAAGACTATCAAAGGCCTTAATGGCAGTAGGTGATGGAGTGGATCATTCTCTTTAAGGGTCATGTCTGTGATAGGTTTGACCAAGGAAGAAAAGTTTTTAATAAACTTTCTATAGTAATTGGCGAACCCCAAAAAACGTTGAATAGACCGAAGACCAACTGGGCGAGGCCACTGCAGAACTGCAGATAACTTGTCAGGATCCATGGAGAACCCTGCAACGGAGATAACATAACCTAGGAAGGTTACTTGAGTCTGATGGAACTCACATTTCTCGAGTTTACAAAACAGGCCGCTCTCACATAGTCTCTGAAGTACTCGTGTAACATCAGAACGATGAGCCTCAAGTGTGGGTGTGTGTATGAGGATGTCGTCTAAGTACACCACAAGACACTGTTGCAACATATCTCGTAGGACATCATTAATAAATTCCTGGAAAACAGCAGGAACATTACATAGGCCAAAGGGCATTACAAGATACTCATAATGCCCGCTCCTGGTGTTAAATGCTGTTTTCCATTTGTGGCCCTCCTTAATCCTAACGAGATTGTACGCTCCTCTCAAATCAAGTTTAGTAAACACCGTAGATCCCTTGAGGCGGTCAAAGAGTTCCGTAATAAGCGGAATAGGGTAAGCATTCTTAATGGTAAGACGATTAAGACCCCTATAATCGATACATGGTCTTAACTCGCCACCCTTTTTCTTCACAAAGAAGAAGCCAGCCCCTGCAGAAGAGCAGGATTTGCGGATGATCCCCCGCGACAGAGCATCGGCAACATACTCCTCCATAGCACAATTCTCTTCAACAGACAGAGGGTACACCCGGCCCCGAGGAGGAATGGCTCCGGGTTGCAGGTCTATTGCACAATCGTAAGACCGGTGAGGAGGCAACGTACCGGCACGCACCTTGTCAAACACGTCTAGGAACTCTCGGTACTCCTCTGGCAATTGAGATACTGAAGTAGTGCACAAGACTTTAACTGGTTTCCTAAGACAAGTGGAAATACATTGCGGGGACCATGACAAAATTTCGGACCTGCGCCAGTCGAGACTGAGATTGTGCTTTGGGAGCCAGGGATAACCCAGAAGAACCAGAAAATGCGGAGAGTTTATCACCTGGAACTGGAGGGTTTCAAAATGGAGAGCCCCAACAGCCATGGACAACGGAGCAGTTTCGTGAGTAACGAGTGCGGGCTGAAGGGGCCTGCCATCAATGGCCTCAATAGCAAGCAGAACGGACCGAGGCAAAACAGGAATGGAGTGCTTTGATTCAAAAGCACTGTCAATTAAATAGCCCGCAGCACCGGAGTCAACAAGAGCTTGAGTGACTATGGAGGAGTCCACCCAGGAAAGGACAACCGTGACAAAAGGTTTCTCCTTAAGTGGTTCCGGGGACGAGGATAAACCACCCAAGGTCTGCTCCCGAAAGGACCTTAGGTGTGAGCGTTTCCCGGCCGTGTAGGACAAGACTTCAAAAGGTGGCCCTGTAACCCACAATAGAGGCAGAGCCCCTCCCAACTCCTAAAGGCCCTCTCCGCCGAGGAGAGACGCGTGAATCCCAGCTGCATCGGCGCAGCAGTACCTGGTGACTCGGGACCAGGAGGCATGGGAGGAGAGGGAGGCATGGGTGGGAATGAACACGTAGGAGACAATGGAACAGGAGGCTTCCGCAAGCGCTCCTTGAAAGAGGGCCTCTCTCTGAGTCTGATGTCAATTAGGATAAAAAAAAGACACCAATGCCTCGAGATCCTCTGGTAAATCTCTGGCAGCAACTTCGTCTTTCATCGCATCAGAGAGCCCATGATAGAAGGCGGCAACAAGGGCTTCATTGTTCCAACCTACCTCTGCGGCAAGCGTACGGAACTCAATAGCATACTGAGCAACAGATCTTGTACCTTACTGAATGGACATGAGTCGTTTAGCAGCAGAGGAGGAGCGAGCCGGAACATCAAATACCCTTCGAAAGGAGGCCACAAATTCAGGGTAATTTGAAATCACAGGTTTATTAGTCTCCCACAAGGGATTAGCCCAGGCAAGAGCTGTGTCAGAGTAATGAGATGAGAAATCCCACCTTAGCTCTGTCAGAGGGAAACGCCTGAGGTAACATCTCAAAGTAAATGCCCACCTGGTTCAAAAACCCTCTGCACTGAATAGGATCGCCTCCATATCGCTGAGGTAGAGGTGCAGAACCGGACATGCTCCTGGTAGGCATAGGTGCAGCAGCGGAAACAGGAGCAGCCATAACTTGCAGGACACTTTGGTCCAAATGTGCAGTGCGAGCCAGCAGGGTTTGTAGGGCTAGTGCAAATTGATCCAAGCGGTGATCCTGTTCATCCATCCTGGAAATGATGGCAGGTAAAGGTGGATTATTAGCACCATCAGGATTCATGGCCCTTGCGTAATGTCAGGGTGCCAGGAATCAGACTGAGACGAGAAGTGCAAAAATAATAACACCTTTATTAATAGCAAAAAATAATAAAAAGTCTACAAGTCAAATAACAAGCCAGGAGTCAAAACCAGAGCTGGTAGTCAGACTAGCCGAGTCAGGAGCCAAAGCGAATAGTCAGACGAGCAGGAATCAGGAACAAGGAAAACAGCAGAGTCAGGAACAAGCCAGGGATCAGGAACCAGGAAGGACGTCAGGCAGCCAGGTAAAACACAGGAGCTCTCACAAACAGGTCTGAGACAACGCAAGGGCAAAGCATACTGAACAGAGGCCCTTTAAATAATAAGTGATGACATCACCATTCTGAGACCGCATCCTGTCTCACATGGATGATGCACAACAGTCTGGCCATAAAAGGAAGTGCAGGCAATGAGCAGCATCCCCCAGAATGCATCAAGACAGGAAGAGAGGTGAGTAAAATGGCTGCCAGCAGCACATGGCAAACACAACAGGGAAAAAACCCTGACAAAAGCTCCATCTGTAAAAGGTTCATATGTTTCTAAAAGCTACCTAATCTCTACCTAAGCCCAAGCAGACAGCCTGCAAAGCTACCCCAACCTCAGAGCCCCTGCCTACCTCCCTTCATCTGGGGAATTAGAATGTTTATGTATAAAAAGAGGTGCCACTCATGGCTTATTATATTTCCTATCCCATAGGATCTAATACTGTTTACAGTCTCTAGGACATGCCTTTTGTATTAGACACATTTGATATATGTTGATAGGCGTGTTGCCATGACAATTGTAAGATCTTGTTTGTGTATGTTATTGCTACCGCAATAAAAAATATTTAAAAATAAACCAAAAAAAAAAAAACAAGGAACTGCTAAAGCATCCAGCATTTCTGCCTGAGGATCCTTGGATCGTGAAAGATATTTGGGAAGTTTCTTGTTCAAACGAGAAGTTATTAGATCTATTTCTGGAAGACCCCACATCTGTACAATCTGATGAAACATATCTGGATGGAAAGACCACTCCCCTGGATGCAAAGTCTGATGACTGAGATAATCCGCTTCCGAATTATCTACATCTGGAATATGAATCACAGAAATTAGACAAGAGTTGGACTCCGCCCAAGAAAGTATCTGAGACACTTCCTTCATTGCTAAGGAACTGCGAGTCCCTCCCTGATGATTGACATACACCACTATTGTGATACTGTCTGTTTGAAAATGAATGAAAAGTTCTCTCCTTAATAGAGGCCAGGCCTGAAGAGCTCTGAAGATAGCACAGAGTTTAAAAATATTGATTGGTAACCTCGCCTCTTGAGGTTTCCAAACCCCTTGTGCTGTCAGAGACCCCCAGACAGCTCCCCAACCTGTAAGACTTGCATCTGTTGAGATCACAGTCCAGGAAGGATGAACAAAAGAGGCCCTTAACTAATTTGATGATGGTACAACCGCCAAGACAGAGAGTTGAATGTTGAGATTTAAGTATATCAATTGTGATATCAGAGTATAATCCCTGCACCATTGATTCAGCATGCAAAGCTGTAGAGGTCTCATATAAAAACAAGCAAAGGGGATTGTGTCCGATGCTGCAGTCATAAGACCTAAAACTTCCATGCATATAGCCACTGAAGGGAATGATCGAGACTGAAGACAAGCTAAAAACAATTTCATTCTCATGTCTGTTAAAGACACCGAATCTATCAATGTGGCTAAATAAAAATGTGTTAAGAGAAATTGGGAAAAAATGTAGGGCATTTAAATTATTCAAAGAAAATAGTACAGACTTAACATTCCATATTTATAAGGAATGTAACAAAGCATGCAAAAAAGCAATTAAATAATCCAAAATTGAAAATGAAAAATTAATTGCAAAGGATTCTAAGTCTAACCCTAAAAGGTTCTTTAAGTACATAAATAGCAAAAAATCTAAGAAGGACAATATAGATACATTAAAATGCGTGGAGGGTAGCATGATAAATAATGACAGGGAGAAGGCTGAGGTACTAAACCAGTTTTTTTCTTCAGTATACACAAGAGAGGAACCACTGGATGATATTTTGGAACAAAATAGAACATGCCAGTCCATACCATTAACTGGGTTATGTTTAGAGGATATCAGGAAAAAATTGATAATATTAAGGTAAATAAAACTCCAGGCCCAGATGGAATACACCCAAGGGTGTTAAGGGAACTTAGCACTGTTATAGACAAACCTCTTAATTTTTCCAGACTCATTATCCTCAGGCATGGTACCCCAGGATTGGCGTAAAGCTGATGTGGTGCCATTCTTCAAAAAGGGAAGCAGGGATGATCCAGGAAGCTATAGACCAATAATGGGGAAGATATTTGAAGGGTTTATAAGGGATTATATTGATGAGCATATTCGTGTAAACAAGATTATGAGTTCTAATCAGTATGGTTTTAGGAGAAATAGATCATGTCAAACTAATCTAAATAGATTCTATGAGGAAGTAAGTAAAAATATAGATAAAGGGGAAGCAGGTGATATACTTAGATTTTGCAAAGGCATTTGATTCAGTGCCACATGAGAGATTAATGCACAAAATTAAGGGACTGGGAATAGCTGAAAATGTTAGCTCATGGCTAAATAACTGGATAAAAGATAGAGAGCAACGAGTAGTAATAAATGAATCATACTCAGATTGGACAAAGGTAATCAGTGGAGTCCCCCAGGGATCAGTACTGGGCCCTGTTCTTTTTAATATTTTTATAAATGGAGCAAGGATTAAATCATCTCTATTTTTGCAGATGATACTAAGTTAAGTAAGGTCATTAGGTCAGAGCAGGATGAACTTTCATTACAAAAAGGATCTGCAAAAATTAGAAGTATGGGCAGGTAAATGGAAAATGAGATTTAATATGGGAAAATGCAAGGTTCTACATTTTGGAAGTAAAAATAAGCAGGCAACGTGTTTTTTTAAATGGGACAAGACTTAGCCAAACAGAGGAGGAAAGGGATTTGGGAGTAGATAACAAGCTAAAGATGGGTGCACAATGCAGAGCAACGGCTTCAAAGGCTAATAAGATACTAGTATGTATTAAAAGAGGCATTGATTCAAGGGAGGAAAGCATAATTCTGTCACTATATAAAGCCCTGGTAAGACCTCACCTTGAGTATGGAGTGCAGTTCTGGGGACTGATCGCAAAAAAAGATATTGCAGAACTAGAAAAAGTTCAGAGAAGTGCCACAAAGCTAATAAGGGGATTGGAGAATTTAACCTATGAGAAGAGGCTAGCCAAACTGGGTCTGTTTTCTTTAGAAAAAAAGGCACTTGAGAGGTGACATGATTACTTTATATAAATATATTCAAGGCCCATATACAGAGATGGCAGAAGCTCTGTTTATTCAAAGAAAATTGTTTCTGACAAGAGGTCACAATTTAAGGTTAGAGGAAAGGAGATTTAATCTCCTGCAACGGAAACGTTTTTTCACTGTAAGAGCAATAAAATTGTGGAACTCATTACCAAAGGAGTTAGTGAATGCCAATACCCTAGATACATTTAAAAATAGTCTGGATACATTTCTGCATATAAACAAAATTCATGGATATAATTGCTAGTATTAAATGGGTCACCTTTAAGTGGGGTTATTTAAGCTTAACTGGAGCTTTTTGTAAGTATTTTAGATTTGTATAGCTTGAACTCGATGGACTGCGGTCTTTTTTCAACCTTATCTACTATGTTACTATGGTTACTATGTATCTGGAAACCCAAAAAGGTGACCCTTGTTTGTGGAATCAAGAAACTCTTTTGTAAATTGATCCTCCAACCATGCCTTTGAAGAAACCACACTAGTTGTTTCGTGTGAGATTCTGCTAAATGAAAAGACTGAGCTAGTACCAAGATATCGTCCAAATAAAGAAACTCCGCAATACCCTGCTCTCTGATTACAGATAGAAGGGCACCGAAAACCTTCGAAAAGATTCTTGGAGCTGTCGCTAGGCCAAATAGAAGAGCGACAAACTGGTAATGCTTGTCTAGAAAAGAGAATCTCAGAAACCAATAGTGGTCTGGATGAATTGGAATATGAAGATAAGCATCCTGTAAGTCAATTGTGGAGATAAAATGCCCTTGCTGAATAAAAGGCAGAGTAGTCCTTATAGTAACCATCTTGAAAGTTGAGACTCTTACAAAATGATTTAAAAGTTTCAGATCCAGAACTGGTCTGAAAGAATTCTCTTTCTTTGGGAAAATGAATAGATTTGAATAAAACCCCAAACCCTGTTCCTGTAGAGAAATACAATACAATGTAGTGTAAGTGTGCTCACAGCAGCGGGAATATGGAAATATTTAAAAATTAATGATTAAAAATGTTTAACAATTAATATTAATCAAGATATAAAAAATATTAAAAAATAATGGTTAAAAATGTTTAATAATTCATATTAATAAAGAGTTATCTCATTGGTAGATGAAAATGATACAGTAAATATGGAAAACAAAATGTATGCTTACCTGATAAATTACTTTCTCTTACGGTGTATCCAGTCCATGGATTCATCCTTACTTGTGGGATATTCTCATTCCCTACAGGAAGTGTCAAAGAGAGCACACAGCAGAGCTGTCGATATAGCTCCCCTCAGGCTCCGCCCCCCCAGTCATTCGACCGACGGTTAGGAGAAAAAGGAGAAACCATAAGGTGCAGTGGTGACTGTAGTTTTACAAAATTAAATTTGAACCTGACTTACTTGCCAGGGCGGGCCGTGGACTGGATACACCGTAAGAGAAAGTAATTTATCAGGTAAGCATAAATTCTGTTTTCTCTTACATGGTGTATCCAGTCCACGGATTCATCCTTACTTGTGGGATACCAATACCAAAGCTTTAGGACACGGATGAAGGGAGGGAACAAGTCAGGTAACCTAAACGGAAGGCACCACTGCTTGCAAAACCTTTCTCCCAAAAATAGCCTCAGAAGAAGCAAAAGTATTGAATTTGTAAAATTTGGCAAATGTATGCAGTGAAGATCAAGTCGCTGCCCTACAAATCTGTTCAACAGAAGCCTCATTCTTGAAAGCCCATGTGGAAGCCACAGCTCTAGTGGAATGAGCTGTAATTCGTTCAGGAGGCTGCTGTCCAGCAGTCTCATAAGCCAATCGTATGATGCCTTTCAGCCAGAAGGAAAGAGAGGTAGCAGTCGCTTTCTGACCTCTCCTCTTACCAGAATAGACAACAAACAAAGATGATGTTTGTCTGAAATCTTTAGTTGCCTTTAAACAGAATTTTAAAGCACGAACCACATCAAGATTGTGTAGCAGTCGTTCCTTCCTAGAAACTGGATTAGGACACAGAGAAGGAACAATAATTTCCTGGTTAATATTCTTATTAGAAACAACTTTTGGAAGGAAACCAGGTTTGGTACGCAAAACAACCTTATCTGCATGGAATACCAGATAGGGTGAATTACACTGCAAAGCAGACAATTCAGAAACTCTTCGAGCAGAAGAAATAGCTACCAAAAACAAAACTTTCCAAGATAATAACTTAATATCTATGGAATGTAAAGGTTCAAACGGAACCCCTTGAAGAACTGAAAGAACTAAATTTAGACTCCATGGAGGAGCCACAGGTTTGTAAACAGGCTTGATTTTAACTAAGGCCTGAGCAAACGCCTGAACGTCTGTTACAGCTGCCAGACACTTGTGTAGATATCTGTCCCTTTAAGGAACTAGCTGACAAACCTTTCTCCAATCCTTCTTGGAATCCTAACCTTACTCCACGAGTAACCCTTGGATTCACACCAACAAAGATATTTCCGCCATATTTTATGGTAAATTTTCCTGGTGACAGGCTTTCTGGCCTGGATCAGAGTATCTATAACTGATTCAGAGAACCCACGCTTAGCTAGAATTAAGCGTTCAATCTCCAAGCAGTCAGTTGCAGAGAAACTAGATTTGGATGCTTGAATGGACCTTTAATTAGAAGATCCTGCCTCGATGGCAGTTTCCATGGTGGAGCCGATGACATGTCCACTAGGTCTGCATACCAAGTCCTGCGTGGCCACGCAGGCGCTATCAGAATTACCGAAGCCTTCTCCTGTTTGATTCTGGCTACTAGCCGAGGGAGAAGAGGAAACGGTGGAAAGACATAAGCTAGACAGAATGACCAAGGCGCTACTAAAGCATCTATCAATGCCGCCTTGGAAACCCTGGATCTGGATCCGTAAAGGGGAAGTTTGGTGTTCTGACGGGACGCCATCAGATCCAATTCTGGAATGCCCCATAGCTGGGTCAGCTGAGCAAAAAACCTCCGGGTGGAGTTCCCACTCCCCCGGATGGAAAGTCTGACGACTCCGAAAATCTGCCTCCCAGTTGTCTACTCCTGGGATGTGAATTGCAGATAGATGGCAGGAGTGATCCTCCGCCCATTTGATGATCTTGGTTACTTCCTTCATCGCTAGGGAACTCTTTGTTCCTCCCTGATGATTGATGTACGCTACAGTTGTGATGTTGTCCGACTGAAATCTGATGAATTTGGCCTCCGCCAGTTGAGGCCACGCCTGGAGCGTATTGAATATCGCTCTCAGTTCCAAAATGTTTATCGGGAGAAGAGATTCTTCCCGAGACCATAGACCCTGAGCTTTCAGGGTGTCCCAGACCGCACCCCAGCCTAACAGACTGGCATCGGTCGTGACAATGATCCACTCCGGTCTGCGGAAAACTCATTCCCTGAGACAGGTGATCCTGAGACAACCACCAGAGAAGAGAAGTTTTCTGGTCCATTTGTATTTGAGGAGACAAATCTGCATAATCCCCATTCCACTGTTTGAGCATGCACAGTTGCAGTGGTCTTTAGATGAATTCGGGCAAAAGGGACTACGTCCATTGCCGCAACCATTAAACCAATTACCTCCATGCGCTGAGCCACAGAAGGCAGAGGAATGGAATGAAGAACTCGGCAAGTATTCAAAAGTTTTGACTTCCTGACCTCTGTCAGAAAGATTTTCATTTCTACCGAGTCTACTAGTGTTCCCAGGAAGGGAACCCTTGTGAGCGGGGACAGAGAACTTTTTTCTACGTTCACCTTCCACCCATGAGACCTTAGAAAGGCCAGAACAATGTCCGTATGAGCCTTGGCTCTGTGAAAAGACGACGCCTGTATTAAGATGTCATCTAGGTAAGTTGCTACTGCAATGCCCCGCGGTCTTAGTATCGCTAGAAGCGACCCTAGCACCTTTGCGATAATTCTGGGAGCAGTGGCCAACCCGAAAGGAAGGGCCACAAACTGGTAATGCGTTTCCAGAAAGGCAAACCTTAGGAACTGATGATGATCTTTGTGGATAGGAATATGTAGGTACGCATCCTTTAGATTGACAGTAGTCATATATTGACCTTCCTGGATCATCGGCAAGATTGTCCGAATGGTTTCCATCTTGAAAGATGGAACTCTGAGGAATTTGTTTAGAATTTTTAGATCCAGGATTGGCCTGAAAGTTCCTTCCTTTTTGGGAACTACAAACAGGTTTGAGTAAAAGCCCAGTCCTTGTTCTGCAATTGGAACTGGATGTATCACTCCCATCTTTAGAAGATCTTCTACACAGCGTAAGAACGCCTGTTTCTTTGTCTGGTCTGAAGACAAACGAGAAATGTGGAACCTTCCCCTTGGAGGAAAGTCCTTGAATTCTAGAAGATACCCCTGAGCAACAATTTCTAATGCCCAGGGATCTGGAACATCTCTTGCCCAAGCCTGAGCAAAGAGAGAAAGTCTGCCCCCTACTAGATCCGG